>NW_015151144.1:304052-322569 GCF_000732505.1 Cyprinodon variegatus
TTTTTTCCATTTAGTCTTAAAATAAGGCACAGTAGTTTTACCTAACTAAATTTTTTTGTGAGCAATATTTTTTTTTTTTTAGCAAACTCATGGCCATCTCTAGACTAATTGTCACTAACATCATCTTAACAGTCAGGCTCTCCACCATCGCCTGCCTCCACTGTTACGAACGTTCCCCCCCAAGTTACCCAAATCTTTATAGGCAGCAATATCATCATTAACATTTCCAAAGTCTTTTTTCACACCTGCATCCTCTACTAACCTCTATCTTTAGAGCATCATGGAGTGGTTAGGGCATAGAGCTTGGAATCCTGAGGTTCTGAGTTTGAACCCCACTCCTACAGACTGCCACTCTGGCTCCCTGAGCAAAAACCCTTAACCCCGGGCGCCGCACCACGGCAGCCCACTGCTCCCTAAGGGGATGGCTTATATGCAGAGAGTGTATTTAGTTGCTGTGACAGTGTAATGACAATTAAAAAAAAGCAGAAAAGAAAATTAAGTCTACTAAAGCTCCTGAAATTGACATTGTCTCCAAAACCAGCATCAATATCTACTGTATTTGCACAACCTTCACCTCTAGACCTCTTATCAGCCACAATTAGCAGCTTTTACACCATCGACAGCATCTGAGCATCATCTTTAACCGAGCAGCGATCCGGATAACTTAATCAGATCTCTCTCTACTGTCATCCTGATATTCAGGGTGATCTTCACCTTTTTGTCCTCTCTGTGGTTATTCTGTCAATTCCAGGTAGAGGTTCTTGTTCTGAACGGACCCAGCTAGTCTTCATGAATCTCCCACTGATTCTAAGCTTCTGAAAATCAGTTTATCACTAACCTGTATACTTTTAAGCAATCATCTGTACTTATAATTGTAGTTCCCCCTCAGTCAGAGCAGATTCATCTTGTCTCTCTGCTTCATCCTGCAAGCTATTCTCCTTGATTATTCCTGTTGTATCCAGATCCAATGGAAATGTAAAGTTTCTCCTCTTTTCACTTAGGAATAATCTGCTTTATAAACCATTTTTTTCCCATTTTAAGAAGCTGCAGAAGTGGTTTGATACATTGAAATTACTTTTAATAAACATAATAATTTACCACAGGAAAACTTAGGTTTAAGTAACATTAAGTAAACAAAGAGCATTTTATGTCATCTGTAAGACAGAATTGCTATGAAGGAAATGAAAATAGAGCACATTTAATTCAGAGATAGGTTTTACATATGATGAATCAATTTAAAGTTAATGTTCACCATATGATCGTTGCACCACACTTTGTTGGGAAGGTTTTGAAGTGCAGTTGTCAGCAGTTTTTATTTATTTTGGGAGGACATCTGGGGGGAGTTATCTCTTAAAGCTGGACCAGAGTTGGAACTCTTCCCACCAGCAATTTGGTCCCATTCTGGAAGGTTCTGGAAAAGTACAGTTAAAAATAAATGTAGTTGTGATATTAGACTCATGTGACATGCTTTTTATTATGCAATATAGTTTTTATAGAATTCAACATAAGTTTTCCATCATTACATTGTTATCAAAAATATATATACATTTAAGTGCATTAAATGCAGAATATTATTTATTTTAAAAAATGTAGACACATCAATCATCTTATAAGGACACACCAAAAGAATATTCTAGCAAACCTAATATTAGTTATCAACCCTGGTTGCACTTAAACATGATTCATCTAAACGACTTGATGTACTGATCCACTGATTGGAGATTCATTAGGCAAAAAAACAACCTTATAAATTTGCTGAATCTCTGAAGAACCGGGTTCAAGATCTAAAGGTCACGATTCACAAAGACGCCCACTGTGAGTGGGCGTCTTTGTGAAAGACACACTGTGCAAAAGCGTTTTCCTCCCTCCCTATGGTGCCCATCATGATGCCACCCACGTCAACTTTGCAGGAATATAAATAGATGCTGCTGCTGCAGCAGCTTTGGTACCTTTTGCCCAGCTCTCTGACCTACTGGACCAGAGGACAAGTCGTCATGAAGCTGCCGTCCCACATTCTGCTCATGTGTCTGGCCCTTGCTCTGACATGGGCTGAGTAAGTAGCCTTGATTTTAACTTAGATTAACAACAATAATGCATTTTGGAATATGAGTTTAGTTTTCAACATTTTATGCAGCTGCAGGTTGATTATGTTCCTATTATGCAACCAATCTCAATTAACCTCAAACTAAGCTTAAAGTGCATATTTGTCATGTTTATAGTGCTGGATCAAGCTGTTTGTCACCCCTGGTTCAACAATAATGTTATAAAGATGAAGGTTATACTGGTATTTATTGCTTTAGTTACAACATTTAAATTAATGTAATAAGTTACTGGTTGCAAATCAACAAGCTGCTAAATTGCACACAGTGTTGAGCCTGTAGTCAGGGCATAGAAATATTGTGATAGAATTCACTACAACAAACAATGAGCTGTTAAGAAACTGTGTTGATTTTTGAATTTCAACTTAATGTATAGTAACACGGTTATGGACAAAATAAAGACAAATTCTGAAAAGCAACATTTCTTTTTATTTCAGTCATCACGAACATCATGACCATCATGAACATCAACACCATGAAGGTAGGTTAACAAGTACTATAATTTTGACAAATATGAAAATAGTCTTTATATCCCCAGAGTAAGTTCCTCCTTTTATCACCATGTTCTACAGCTGTCCTTGACCGCTGCAAAGGCCTTGAAATGGATGCTGTCACAGAGAACGAGGAGGGAATCCCCTACTTTTTCAAAGGTGAATGTATTGGTAAATTATTTTTCCGTTTGTAGAAAAGGTCAGTTTTTTATAATGCTTGTGTTTCCCGTCAGGCGACCACCTGTTTAAGGGTTTCCATGGCAAAGCAGAGCTGTCAAATGGGTCTTTCGCAGAGTTGGATGACCACCATCATCTGGGCCATGTTGATGCTGCTTTCCGCATGCACTATGAGGATGACCCCACCCACCATGATCGCATCTTTTTCTTCCTGGTATGGTGTTGGAAAAATCCACCAGTCTTCTCATTTTGGACCAAAAAGACAATTAGACATTAAAACAAAGTTCCAAAACCCATAGCGCTAAAAAACAGACATCTTGAGGTTCCTATTTTACAGCAAATTCTTTGCAGGTTTGTTTGATGATTGTTTGATGAGTTCAATCTGATGCAGGACACAAAGGTGTTCTGCTACTACCAACACAAGATTAATGAAGGCTACCCTAAGGAAATCTCCGAGGTCTTTCCTGGAATCCCAGACCACCTTGATGCTGCTGTAGAGTGTCCCAAGCCGGACTGCGATGAAGACTCTGTGATCTTCTTCAAGCGTCAGTGTCCAGATGTGGCCAAATCTGAGTCTAATCTGATAATATCTCTGAATAAGAAGAAAAGACCAATTTTAGCATCAGGCTCTTTTCATATGATCTTGTTTTGTTGTTTGTTTGTTTACAGAAGATGACATCTACCACTACAATGTAAAAACCAAAGCTGTGGACAAGAAGGAGTTCCACTCCATGCCAAACTGCACATCGGCTTTTCGCTTCATGGAGCACTACTACTGCTTCCATGGACACAAGTTCTCCAAGTTTGACCCAAAGACCGGCGAGGTGCATGGCAGATACCCTAAAGAGGCCCGCGACTACTTCATGAGGTGCTCCAAGTTCAGTAAGTGCAGATCAGATCTTTACCACCTACATTTATTTACAGTTACAATAAAGGATAAATTATGCACGCAACACATTAAATAACGTCTACATTTTGTCCGTATGTGTATATGAGACATGCAGTCCATATTTGAGAAATTTTAAATACTTTGCCATTACTGGTCACTAGATGGCAGCAAAGTGCTCTAAATATGTTTCTTATTTGCATAACAGCAAGTTTATGCATAGATACAAATTGTAGTCTTTTTTCACTAGATTGTCTGCATTGATGACATTAGTAATGTAAGGCTAATTCATTACTCTATTAAGAGTTCGACCAGACATTAACATGCTTTCTGGTAGATTGATTATAGTCATTAAACAGCAGGTTAAATAATGAAAATTAAATTCATGATATGCATCAAAAGTTTACAATTCCTGGTCAGTTAATGATTCAACAATCAGTGTCACTTGTTTCAGTCCAATCAAAAATGTATTTGTATAGCACAATTCAGTACAAAGACAATGCAAAGTGCTTTACATGATTAAAATACAGGAAGATAAAACAGAATCAAAGCAAGTAGGAAAAAAAAAAAAATTATAATAAAAAAATCAGATTTTGCTATTACCTAAATTTGCGAAAATTGGCACCTGAGCAAAATCCTCAAATTAGTCCAGGAAAATCCTAATTTGGGCATTTCTGGTTTTGAGGAACTATTTAAAGGATGTCAGTTCTAGTAAAACATTTGTTAAAATGAAGTAAAGATAAAGTTGTAAAATATTATTTTCCATTTTCAGGTGATGACAGTGACCATCTGGAGAGAGAGCGCTGCAGCCGTGTTCACCTGGATGCCATCACATCTGATGATGAGGGAAATATTTATGCATTCAGAGGTGACATGTGACATCCTTATTTATGTATATATTTTAGTTTTTACATTATGTTTAGTGTCTTCATATCAGAAAAAAAGATGCCAATGCACTGTTGCCTCCATGTTTTTATAAGTTATGAAATATAGAATCTAAGGTTTATAATATTCATTTACATGGAATTTACATGCTTCCAAGTTAAAATTAAGAAACAAAAACCAGCTGACAGTTGTTTAACCTGGTTTGATTTTCCAGGCCACCATTTTATTAGCAAAGACACCAACGACACACTGAAATCTGACACAATTGAAAGCGCCTTCAAAGAGCTGCACAGCGATGTCGATGCAGTTTTCTCCTATCAGAATCATCTCTATATGATTAAGGTAAATTGTTCCTTGAAATAAACCAAAGCTGTCCTTGTTAGTTCATGGAAAATGGAAAACTAACTCTCTGTTCTTCCCAGGATGACCATTTGTTCGTTTACAAAGTTGGTGAGCCACACACACACCTGGAGGGTTATCCCAAACCTGTGAAAGAGGAGCTGGGAATTGAGGGCCCCATTGATGCTGCTTTTGTTTGCCAAGACCATCACATCGCTCACATCATCAAAGGTAAGACCACCATAAAAAGCTGAAGGCAAGAACTGACGGTAGAAGGTTGAATGTATATAATACAGATTTCAAAACACAAAAATTAGTTAGAGTTCCTTCCTGAGCTTTGACAGCTTTAGCTCATCTTTAGAATAACACAAACAAGAGAAGCCCTTTAGCCTACTAATAAATCTTTCTATCCTTATACTTGAGAACATTTGGAAGAGTAATATGTAGTTTGGTTTTGTTTGGTTTAAATTTTTTTTTTTTTTTTTTGCCTTGAAATTATCATTAGATAAAAAAAGATTACATTTTAAATTTCCGTTATATTGTATTTGAGATTTCAAAACATTAGAATATTATTCTTTCAAACTACATTTTCAACAGATGCTAGTATTTTACCCTAAAATTAAAGCATAAAACACAACAGTTCACCTGGTTCATACTTACCAAGGTAGATTTCTTTCACAGCTTGAAGTATGAAAGCAGCATAGAAGTAAGAAAGTAAGGATTAAAAAGATCCATCCATCCATTTTCTGGCATGCTTTATCCCAAGTGGGGTCATGAGGAGTGCTGGTGCCTATCTCAAGAGGCGGGATACACCCTGGACAGATCGCCTGTCCATCGCAGGGCAACACAGAGACAAACAACCATTCACACACAATCCTTCAAACCTAAGGAGAATTTAGAGGCCAATTAACCTAACAGTCCTGTTTTTGGACTATGGGAGGAAGCCAGAGTACCCAGAGAGAACCCACACAAGGTCAGGGAAAAGATGCAAACCCCATGGAGAAAGAAATTGAACCTACAACCTTCTTGCTGCAAGGCAGCAGTGCTACCCACTGCTCCACTGAGCAGCCGCACTGAAAATGCTGAATGGTTGAAGGAGGGACAAAATGGAAGGAAGAAATAGCAAAGAACTAAAGACAAAGTCAACTTAAGGATGAAGACAGAAAACAAGGGAGGAATAAAGTATTGAAAAATATAGGTAAAAAGGACATGATCAAATTAAATATTCAAAGAAAGGAAAAAAAATACTGCAGTTAGGCCAGGAAGGAAGTGAGGAAGCAAGGAATGGAAACTTACAAGAAGGAAGGATTAAAGAAAGGAAAAGGAATGAACCATTGGACTGATGCTGGAAAGACAGAAAAGAGAAAATAAGTCGAAATTGAAAGTCTAACATGTCAAGAAAAAATATAATGAAAGAAAATAATGAAAATAAATCTTGATAAAGAGTCAACAAAAAGAAAACATTACATATTAAAAAAACCTGAAATTTGAAAAGAATCCATTGCTCTTTAAATCCTAACCTCATGAATAATCCCCCCCATGATACATATTTATAGATTTGATATGTCAGTTTCTACACTTTGATAATGCATCTTTGAAATGTAATATACATTATGAAGGAGAGAGAAAAAAAAGATAAATAGGGAATACAGTCTGCAAATCTATAGCTACTCTTTCCAGTCTTTTTTTTATTCAGAAATGTTAAATACTTAAACTCACACAGGAAAACTCTTGGAGTGTACCATATAAATGACATCCTCTCTTGTGTCTCCCTCCCTGCTGCCTTCCAGGTCAACACATCTATGACGTAGACATGAGCGCTAACCCCCGCGTTCCCACAAACCCGCGTTCCATCTCTGTCCTCAACAGGGTGGATGCTGCTATGTGCGGTCCACATGGAGTTACGGCGATCAGTGGAAACCATTTCTACCACTTTGGGAGCGTCATGTTGATGGCTGCCTCCAAGATCCTGCCTGAGCAGCACAGGGTATCCCTGGAGCTGTTTGGCTGTGATCACTAAATAACTTTCTCAGAATGGACTGAATGGATTCACATATAACACAGTGGAACATGGAAAAACAAGCAACACAAACATCTGAGAGGCGACTTCTGTTCTCATGCTCTGACAGATCACACAGTGTTTCCTGCAACTTGTTTACCTTCTGCAACTTACCTCAAAAATAAAACTCAACATTTCTCTTTTCTTTTAGAAGGGATTCTATTTTTCACACTGTGGCCATCAATGCAAAGAGTGCTTCCAAGGAGTTCAGTGGTGATACATGTTTTTCTGTGTTTCATTTTCTGCAGTGTTGTGGTGAATAAAGAGACGTGGCAATCACCATCAAAGTGTCTGGTTTTGAGCATTCAGGCTCCAAGCATTTGTTTGGTCAGACATTTATAGTAAAGTTTGCAGAAAACATGATTTGATCTATATCTTAAAAGAAATAAAGACGAAAGACTGACAGACTTTGTACGGACACACGACACTAACTCCTTAAAAGAAAATCCTTTAAAGGTTTATATTCAAATCTGTCCTGGAATGTGAAAAAAATAATCAATTTTAATAGTAATTTTGTATGGTACTATAAATATAAAGCCTATAGATGTAAAGAATATATTAGAAACACTTAAATGATCTGCTCTTACGGTTTCTAGGTCTCTAACTTGCTAAGAAAGGACCTACCTTTGAGCAGAAAGTAGGCTTTAAGGTCTAAAAAAGCAACACATGATGCCAAGTTCCAAACCAGAGAAAAAACAAGATGCAAAGTCTTTGTTTTAATGTTAAAGTCTTGCCAGCTACATTGAAAATATCAATTAAAAAGAAACATATAGAACAGGAACCATCCCAGATTATGCTGGCACATCCACATTAATACAAGACTGTGCAAAGAACTTATCTTATCCAGTAGGACATGAAAGATTCCAGAACAGCTTTTATTAATTTTTAAATCACCTTGTATGATTTAGAAATAGGAGGGTAAGAATAAACAACCCCATGGTTAGGGTTACAAGATGAAAACCACTGCTGACCGCCTGACTCTTTATCGGCATGTGAAGAAAAAAAAAATTAGAAATAAATGATCAGAGAGAAAGTGAGTAAATTCATAGCTCAGTTCAATCATTCTTCTTTTCCTTGGCTGGTGGGGTCTGAGGAGCAGCAGAAGGGACAAACTAGTGGAGGTCAATGAAGGGGAAGTCAAATTTGAGAAGGTCCCACAGGTTCTGAAGTCCTGGATGGGATCGATGGCATCCCTGCTGATTCATGAGTGGTTAGGAGGAGAAAAGACAGATAGAAAACAGATGACAAGGATCCTTTTCATGGTTTCCACGCTGAAATTTGGTAGAAGTGCAATGAGCTGACAGACACACTGCTCTAGTCAACAGGGGGTTAGCCACCCCTAAGGTGTCCACACAGGTACTGCATGGTGGTCACTAATGTTTCTGGTTGATAAGACTTTGGGGTTTTTTATTCCCCTCTGCAATTTTTTTCCACTTATTGAAATGTCTTTAAATCCACATTACCATTTATTCAACACACTGTAGTAAACAGATAAATGGAGGCAGAAGATGTCTTTCATCATCAATACACAAATTCAGCGACACACAGGAGCTCTTTCAAGCTGGGCACCGTTTCATTCACAACACCTGTCCCATCAACCAGGAATCTGATTTAGAAATACTTTAATTATCCCAGGGAGAAATTACTTTCATTACATGACTCCATCTGTAATATAGTGACTATAGGACCAGTTTGATATAACACAATTTCCTATTATATATATAATTAGGGGGTCCCCGCTCCCTCTTACCATCAGTTTGGGGGTCTGTGACAGCCTGCTGTCACACTCTGAAGCTGTGTGGTAAATTTTACATTTTTCATTTTCAAAATGAGTTGCACATTTCATTTTCATTAGTCTGAATTTAAGTTAGCTTTTTGCAGTGCACACATTTAGTGAACTATATTTTTCAGGTTGTTTTTATGTCAAGATGCAATTGATTAATTTCTTTTTTCTTTGAGTTGCCAGGTTCATTTAGATCTGCTGGTGGAGGGCTACAAGGAGCTTCAGCTTTCCTCAAATGGTGGTTGCAGGCTAATCAGCGGGTCAAACCATTTGTAATGGGAAGGGAAATTTGTTTATCATTTGTTTAAATATTCTTAGTTTGGGTAGTTTTGTTAATTACGTAGTTAAATTTAAAAACGACTTAGTGTCTGGCCAGTATTTATCTGTTTAATTAAGTTTTTGTTTTTTTGTTAGTTTGATAGTCAGTTATCCAACTTGTGTGCCAATAGTGGTCTGATCAGCCAATATTTAAGTTTCCTTCATGTCTTGTTTGTTAGGTCAGTTTGTGCTTGAGTTCTTTATGTTTAAAGCCTGAATTGAATTCTGTTTTGTTGACCTCTGTGTTTGGGCCCAGCTTATCATTTTTTGAACACATTTTTTGGAATAACTTAAGACTTTTTTTTGAAAAATTTCAGTGGTTTTCTGGCTGGTTTGTTCAAATCCCTCACAAGGTCCTTGGCTTGGAAAATGTTGAAGACCCCTGGTCTAGTCAAAGTCTAGACTTAATTTGGATTGAGATGAACTGACGATAAAATGACCCAAGAATGTTTGGGTGCACAAATGTATCTTTGAAAAGACAACATTTTAATAGAATTAAAGCAACTCTGAAATAAAAAAAAGAACATGTTTGCAAAATGGCTCTTTGAAAACAATTTAAATCCTCTGTACTTATCAGCAGGGAGAATTTCATCTTCATGTCATTAACTCAACCTGTAAATTTTGCCTTAGGTGACAGGCTCACACTGAGTTTGGAAGGGCTCCTTGTCATCACCCTAATTTTAAACTCAGATTCTTTATTTAAATTTAAACTATAAATTGTTAAGATTCTTTTAGGTTAGAAGAAACATATTTTATGCTAAAAAGATTGCTAAACCTAGGTCTACTGATACTGATACCTATGGCCCATAGGTATCAGTAGTTTTGGATTAAAGTTGAATTATTGTTAGTATTTGACTGAGCAGCTAGGGTAGACAGTGGAAAGCTATAGCAGTTTGGGTAATTTTTCCAGGAAATAAAAGCTTGGAAACGATTTGTGGAGAAGTCAGCTCACAGATTTCAGATTAGAATCACCTTTCTAAGCCAAATTTGTGCACCAAAGCAATCAAGTTGAAATATATTCCTCTTTGATCTCAATAGAAATACATATTAGACTAGGACGTAGACAAATTTTATTGTCATTTTGTATACACAGAGTTTATACAAAATGAAATTTCAAATACATAAGAAAACAAAGCCTGTATTCGGTGTTGTTTGAAAATAGTGCTTTGTAGCGCCAACCTGAAAGTAAAAGTATAAAAGATGAGTTTTGAATATTTATAAACATTTGGTTCAGTATGCCATAAGTTTTCATTTAGTCACAAAAATCATTTATTTGGTTATTTGGCATATAAAACCTTTAAATGGATGTCTTGTAACCCTTGTTATTCATTTGTAATTTAAATTAGTGATTGCATGTGGTTTTTATAGCCTACTGTGATGTTTGCAAAATGGTAAAATACAATCTAAGGCGCTTTACCAGTAGAGGGTACAAGAGTTCCACTTCATTAAGCAACCTCCTCTATCTGCCAGGGGACTTCATAATATTACATTACTGTATGAATACTTTACAATGTTCTTTTAAAAGTGATATAGTTCTTTGCACTCAGTTTTCTACAGCTCTGAAGGAAGGAAGGAAGGAATTACTGTATGAATACTTTACAATGTTCTTTTAAAAGTGATATAGTTCTTTGCACTCAGTTTTCTACAGCTCTGAAGGAAGGAAGGAAGGAAGGAAGGAAGGAAGGAAGGAAGGAAGGAAGGAAGGGACCCTAGGCGGAAGTTCAACTGAAGAAACTCATTGCTCTCCTACATCCACCTGCGACACAGCCAATCAGCTTAGAACCACGCCTCCACGAAAGCCAATCGGCATCCAAAGTTCATCTTAAAAGGCCTCCGATATGCACCTGTCAGCTCCTGTGCGCAGGCGGCGGACGCGCTGTGTGACTTCATTCAGATAACACCAGTTCAACCCACCTCCAGCCCCTCCTCCACCATCATTGCTAAAGCTTCATTAGTTTCATTCCTCCTGGACTCTTACTGCGTTCCCTGTCTCATCTCAACCGGTACGGCAGAAGACCGCCATGCTGAGCCTGGTTCTGCCAGAGGTTTCTTCCCAAAGGGGAGTTTTTCCTCTCCACTGTCTCTTCATGCTTGCTCAACATGGACAGGTTCTCTCAACCTGTGTTATCCAACTGGACTTCTATCTTCCAGGTCCCTGAGTAAAGCTCTAGTATCTGCTCACGCAATCCACTGGATCTCCCCATAAAGCTCAGCATAGTTTCAGGCCTGGGGGGGACACAACCCTATTATTTGCTCCTGGTCATGCATATCTATCGAAATTAATTGTCTTCTCTCTTCATGTGAGTTTTTCAGATTGAAATTATCAGAGAACCTTCAATTGGCTGAACTTTTACCTTTTTTTTACCATACAAAACATTTATCAAGTATAAAGTATTTATATTAGTAAACCCGAAGCTTCCTGAAAACTTCTAAACTTATTCTAAAAATTTTAGGATTAGGTTAATATACCAGTATTTGTCATGTTGCCATCTAACCCTCCTAACTTTAACCAAAGTCTGGGATGGCTGACCTGGAGTGTCCATCATGCTGCCCTAAAATGAGGCAATGGGATGAGGTCAGCTTCATGAGTGGGACTGAAGTCTCTGATGACAGCAGGCTTCATTGGATCACACAACCCTTTAGTTCAGCTCACTGCCTGCTCCAATGACAATGGTCACAGAAACAGTGTGGGCCTTCATCAGGCTTTATGTGATGCCACAGTCAACTACTGAGACATCCAACCCTCAGGACTGGTCATTTATCCTATTTGAGGATCACTGAAAAAACAAAGAAAAGACTAGCCCAGGAGTTGCTTTCATTGATATTTGAAGTTTAAAAAGGATGTGCAAATGCATATTTTCCTAAATAAAAGAAATATGCACCCGGGCCATTTAAACTAATGGATTCCCAAAAGTACTTTTTTTTTTAGAAGATTTAAATAGCAACAAAATAGTGAAACTAACCAACCTGAACTATTAACAGATCACTAGATAGTAAACAGTTAAATTTATCTTTACCATTTAAAATATCTTAAAATTTGGAGTCAAAAATAAGTAGAAATACAACATTTCATAAATATTTTCCCCTTGAAAAAAAAAAGAAAATTAGGTAAATGTTATATCTGAATAAAAGTAAGTCCAGAATATAATACAGGATGTTTTCTTTAAGTCCTATAAACAAGATGCTATATCTTAGTTACATGGAGAGCACATAAGAATTAAAGTAGTGGTGGCCAAAGTGTAGCCAGGGGGTCTGCCGTCGATCCCAGTATAATTTTTCTTCAGCCATGAACACATTTCAGCAATGGTTGAATGGCTGACACAAATGAAACCAAATGGAATACATACAAAATAAACAAACAATGGATTAATCTACCTGATACAAAGATACAAATGTAAAATAAAATTATAGTCATACCAACGTTTTTTGTTGCACACATTTCTTGCTCATTTTTAAAGTAAACAAGCCATGGCTACAAACATCAAGTGACATATTTCACTAAACAACTGCGAGAAACCGCAAAATAAGCCAACTTTCTAGACCAGGAATATAGAAAACAGTCTAGTTAAAATATTTAGGACCGATAAAGGCTTAAATCGGTCCTAAATATTTTAGCTTGACTGTTTTCTTTACTCCTGGTGTAGAAAGTTTGCTTTCTACACCAGGAGTAAAGAAGCTAAAATATTTAGAGTGATAAAGGCTTATTAAAATATTTGGTGTAATTGTATCTCTTGAAAGGTAAAGCTGAAATTGTATGAAGAAAAAAAATGTTTTGCACTTAAGGTGAACATTTTATGAGCTTTTTCTCATGTGTGAATGTGTAGAATGCACAGAAAGAATCATGGCAGTTTCTTATAGTCGGTTTTTAACTCAGAAGCAGTCCAGCACCATCGCATTAAAGCAAAGAAATCTCTGGTTCAGCTTTATATAGATTTCTTCCATTCGTCCTTCAGTCCACAAAGACTCAAATGTCACATTGGTAGTTTAGTTTAACAGATTCACCAAATAGAAAGTTCAATTTCTAACCAAGATTAGGAAATTGTTGTTCACCTATTAAAAATATTCACAAACAAGCACACATGCTGATAGATTTAGCCGCCCTGAGGATGCAGGACGAGCAGCCGTTGGGCTCCTTGATTGTGGGCTTGTACAGTATGCTTCTGCACGTTGTGGCATCTGTGTGTATGTGTTTGCCTGTGAGGTGTCTGCTTGTTGGTTGTGATGCTTAATTAACTGGACAGGGAGGTTGACGGACATCTGCTCTCAGCCTGCCGTTTGGGTAGCCTGACCCCCGTGAAGCATGTGTGTGCTTTGTATACGTGTGTGTGTGTGGTGGTGTGTGTTTGTGTGTAGAACAGGCAGGTATGGACTTTGGCCAAGACTGTGCCATTTAAACGTTGAATCTCAGGACCAGATGGTGCCAGCTAGCGTCCCCTCTGTAGACTGGTGACCGCTAAAATCCCTCCCTCGGATGTAACCCCGATGCCCTGCATCAAATTGTCAGATTGAGCAGGGGCCAGCCTGGTAAACACACACAGAAATGGGTGGACTCACACACACATGTTTAAAAATACACACACACACACACTTGTGGTCATTTTGTTTGGTAGGTAATCCACTAGCTGACAAATAAACAGAGAGTAAACTAGATGCACAATGAGATTAAAAGTTACCATTCAAACATTAAGTTATGATACAATTTGTTATACCTAATAGCATATACGGTAGATAGATTTATGAAATACAGCCCATTCAAAAAAAAAAAAAGTAATAGAATAACACAAGCTTCACCTTTTCTTTTAGACATCATGAACTACTTTAGTAGGAGGTTCATATTTTTGGGGTAAAAATACATAATTTTCTCAGATTAGATTAGTAAGAAAACTGTAAAAACAGAATTGAATTAAACTGTAATTTGCATGTAGGAATCTCACTTTATTTGTCAGTTTCTGCAATAAATTTTTCTCTTTAAAAAATGAAAAAGAAAAAAGCAGTCTCTCCTATTCTAGTATATTTATATTTTGGAGGGGGTTGAACCATAGTAAACCAGAGAAATGTCAAAGTCAAACTTGAAGAATAAAGATGTACTTACTGGTTATCATTAGTTGATTAATGGTGATCATTGTAAATACAGTAACCTAAAAAAACAAAACAAAAAACAACCAAATAATATTGACCATCCACTGCTACAGGAGAATACATGATCTGGATAACAAAATGTTTGTCTCAAAGATTCACAAATTCCTCTCTTACTCTTACTATAAACTTGATTAACTTGTTTGAATAAGAGGGAAGAATACAAAGTCTATGAACATGAAGCTTTGAATAAATAATTTTGATCCATTTATTCCAATTATGTAAGAGAATGCATATTAGATTTTAGTTGTTATTAATTAGTACAAAAAAGTAAAGTAAAATCTGATTAACATTTCAAGTTCCTATGGAAGCTGTAGAAATCACAAAATAATATGAATACATAGAAACATCCCATCCTGTCATCCCTGTTACCCAAACAAACATAAAGATCTTAAAATAGACATTTGACTCTTAGAAATCATTTAATTAGTTTTTTAATTATAAGAGGAAACAATCAGATACATCCAGATATTGCTTGAAGCAGTTTTAGTTTAAATTACCCAGTTTATAGTTTATCTTTCTTCGAGTTTTAAGTTCTCTAGAATCTTTGCAGGGGACTCAGCAAACATGAAAAAAAAGTGTGCTGGTGAAATACGCCGAGCAAACTGTAAACTTCTTATCACTTTGACACTCTCTACAGTTAAACATGGTGGTGGCAAACTCATGCTGTGGGGATGTTTTGATTTTAGCACCTGTCAGGTGTAATGGGAAGATGAATGAAGCTAAATAAAGAAAAGTACTAGAAGAAAAGCATTTGGAGGCTGCAGAAGTAGCTATCTAACATAATTAGCAATCTTCTGATCCGCTCTGCTTGTGAAGCCCCCTCCATATCCTTTCCCTAAACATCCAATTGCTATCCTATCACTTTCCTTCTCTTCCTCTCTTCTCTTGTCCTGTATGTCTAACCTTCCACCTTCTCCACAGCATCTTGTGGATGAGATTGTGCGGAGCTGTCAGTCCCTTGCTGAGGCGGCCAAGCGGCACGTCCCGGTCAGAGGGGAGGCCGGGGCAAATGGTCGGGGCATCGTTGTGGGTCCGGCCATCCTCCCACCACTGAGCGGCAGACCCCCTCAACAGATTGAGCCTCCAGCTGGCCGGCACGGGGCCGCGGCGGCCCCATGCTGGGGACACACATGCCACAAAGCATAAATTCCCACTTGCACACAAACTTGCACACGTTCGCCAACGTGTGTTTGTAAAAGATGCATGCCTTCCCCAATACAAGCACTACAGCGCTGCCGGCAAGAAATTACGTTTTCATTTTGCTGAATGTCAAAATCATGGATGTTGTTTGGAAAGAAAACCGAAGTTATAAAAATGCTTTGTTAATTGAAATTTTGCTTAATTGTGTTTTTTTTTTACAAAAACAATTTATCAGCTGTTTATATTGTAGTTTTGTCCTTGTTCTTTTCAAAGAAATTTTGCTTAAATCTGTTTATTATCATAAACATTGACATAATCAATAAAAAGAAAAGTATTTTTTTTGTATATATTTTATTTTTTTAAATATTGTTTTATGTTTTTATTATTTTTTATAATTCAAGAGTTCTGAGTTAGGGTCACTAACTCTTGCAATTAAAGGGATGAAAGGGTTAATCTTATTCATGATGAGTTTCATTAAAATAAATGAAATGGAATAAATACATACCTTACCTTCACGATTCTGTTTAAAGCTACAAGATTTCGCTACAAGATTTTCATAACTTTAAACTTGAAAAAAGTTCAGTTTAGGCAACTGGACATGAAGTTTTCAAGAAGATGTTACGCCTCTCATCAAAGTGGATTCTTCAGTTCTAAGTAGTGGTGGGGAGCACAGAGGTTATTATACTGTAGGTGTAACTAAGAATTAGTGGAACAAAAGGTGGCTTTAATCCCTTACAAGGGATTGGCCATGGAGGTTGTTGTTAGCGGGTTCTGATGGGCCGTTAACTCCCTCATCGGAGTGGTTTCAGTCATATCCCTCGAAGTGTGAGGTGAGGGCAGGTCAGAGGTGAATCTTCTGGGTATTGATCCTAAAAGTGCTTTGTAGAGGTTATCTCTGAGACCACCTCCTCTGTTGAGAGATGTTTTTTCCAGGTTAACAAAAATGGCTTCCCTAACCCCTCTGTCAAACCATATTTCTTCCTTGGCCGGTATATAGATGTTGTCCTCAAAGAAGTGTCCTTTAGTCTTCAGGTGTAGGTGAACAGCTGAGTCCTGTCCTGAGGAGTTGACCTGTGTTGAGCCATGCGCCCCTGTAACGGTTGCTTGGTCTCTCACATGTACATGTCTTTGCACTTTTCACTGTCATGATTTTATCTAAAGCTCTGACCCACATGCAGACGACCAAACAGAGAGACCAGGGAAAAGTTTAACAGGTTTTATTGAGAGTGAATGAGATGAGTCCATTGCTGCTCTGAACACTCTGGAAACGGAACTGGAAGGTGAAGGGGAAGATACTGCGGTTAGTTCAGGCTCAGTGGGAAATAAGTGTCTTTGATTTGAAGAAAGGGATTAAGGTTGCGGACTCACGTTTCCAGAAATAGGTGTTTCTTGTTGAATCCAGTCGGTGTGGGTTGATCCAGTGAATGTCTTGTTCGTTGGAGGGCAGACAGGGTTTAGCCAGCTTGCGGTTTTTCCTTGGTGATTGGAGGAGCTGACAGCCACTTAGTTTTCCTGTGGTACTTGAACGGGTTATAGTGGAGATGAATCCCCTGCTCAGAGAGAAGCCCAAACAATCCTTGGGGGGGAAAAGTTGATCCAAACCACAAACTTGAATCCTCAGCTCAGTTTGGTGCTCAGAGAATCCTTCCAGGGGGGAGAAGATCCAAAACATCCAGTTTGCAGGATGACTTCCTGCCGAGAGGCAAAGACAATTAAGCAAGATTAAGACTCATGTAAACAAAAACTCAGTTTGACTCAGCAAATTCAGCTTGGCTAGAGTACCCAAAACTGGCAAACACTCTGGAGTCGAGGTAGTGGCAGTCAGCAGCTTAAGAGTCCTCCGTTAACGAGGTAACCATCCGTAGGTGTGTGAGGAGGCCAACCAGAACCAGGCGCCGCCTGGTGGTGAAGGGAAGACAAACAAAAGCACAACCCACACAAACTGGATTACTAACATTCACTACATTGAACAGCGTAAACCACGTTGTCGGTCTTGTTTCTGGGTGTCTTGTCTTTGTTGTGACCAGTTTTCGTTTCAGAGTGTTGCCAGGTTTAAAGTGTACAGGGATCCAGTGCTGGTTGAAAAACCTCCTGAGTTTTTCAGAGACACCAACAACATAGGGTATGACGATGCCCCTTCTTCTGTTTTCTTTCCTCTTCTTCCATGTATATGTTTGCAACTATGGGAGACACAGGAGAGCCTATCCATCCCTCTGCCTGTAGAAATCTTGGTTGAAGTGGAAGTGTGTGGTGGTAAGGCACAACTACAAGAGAGAGCAGATGTGGTCAGTTGTCAGATTGGTCCTGTCTGAAAGAGTGTGGTCTTGAAGTAAACATCCTTACTGTGGCGACTGCTTCTTTGGAGGGGTTGCAAGTAAAAAGAGTTGTGACATCACAGAAGATCATGGTCACATGTGTCCAGTCCAGTGGGAGTTAGCAAAGTGATGTGGTGTGTTGCCAACCAAAGGGGCGAACATGGAAGTGAGATGTTTGGCAATGTTATAAGTGAGAATTAATGTTGCTGCTGTTGAGGGGCCTGAGAGGAGCCTCTTCCTTATGTATTTTTGGATCCCCCGACCAGATAGGAGAGAGGGGTTAAGGAAGCCATATTTGTTCACTTAAAAAAACAATAAAATCTCTCAATAGAAGAGGTGGTCTTAGACACAACCTTTCACCTAGTTACAAAGCACTTTTAGGAAAAATACCCAGATTATTCACCTCTTGAGTTAACGATTAATCAGAACCATTGGGGGAGTGGTGGCCTAGTGGTTAGGGCATTGTGCTTGGGTCAGAGAGGTTCTGAGTTTAAGCCCCAGTCCCACAGGCTGCCACTCTGGGTCCCTGAGCAAGACCTTTAACCCAACATTTCTCCCTGGGCGCCGCACAGTGGCAGCTCACCTTTTCCAAAGGGGATGGGTTAAATGCATAGAGTTAATTTCGTAGCTTTGTACTTGTGACAATGTAATGACAAAAAAAGTTGAATTCTATTATTTTATTCTATTCTACTATGGACCTTTAATGTCCCCAGGTAACCTCCATGGCCAATCCAGCAGGAGGGATCAGAGCCACCTTTTGTTTCCCCTAATTCTTTCTTACACCTACAGTATATTAACCTCAATGTGATGGAAAATGGATAAATGGATGGATGGATATTATCAAAACCTATCTATTTATCATTTTATTGAAAAAGGTGAATTAGTG
>NW_015151144.1:322591-327305 GCF_000732505.1 Cyprinodon variegatus
CAAATTTGTATAGCTACCACTTCACATTAGGCTTAATATATTTTTCTAGCTTAAAAAAACATCTATCACTAATTTTAACATCATAAAACAGAAGAAAATACCAGATTTAAAGACTACTAGGGATTTTATAAAGCGGGTGTAAACATAAAAAATTTAAATATTTTTTAAAAAATGGCATTACATAACAGGCACTACTGAAGTGGTGTGTGGAAGTTACCCTTTAAGGTTACCAATAAAATTAAACAGAATTATAAAAATGACAACATTAAAACATCCCTGTGGTAAGGCTCCCATAGCTAGGTTCCCCTCACAGAAGAGAAAATACCCTAAATCTCATATGAGAAAAACTGAACAGCTCTGTAAGTGTTAGCTTTTAAAACTTGGTACGTACACTGATATCAGTTATCGGTCAAATTACTCCTAGTGAAATTAGTGGCTTTGCTAATTGTGATTAGTGATGAATCAGAATGACTAAAGAAACAGCAGCGTTTCCACTGAGTTAAAGAAATGATAAATTATTACATAACTGTAGCATTTAGCTGTTTGAAACCATCACAGATCATTAAACAGCCCCTGTACCTGTCCTACATTTAATTCCCTGTTTGACCTTGCTGCCTCTCTCTTTCTGCCAGGTAAAATTATCACCCTGTCTTTATTAGCTACACTTGCAAAGGGAGCCTTCCTGCCTGCTGAGGTCCTAAGGGCCCCTAAGCACCAGCACAGAGGCCTCCAGGGGCCAGAGGAACCAGGCTGCACACTGTCGGTCTACAGTCTGTTCTCCAGTTGTGACAGCGAACACATCCTTATGAAGACAATTAGTGGCTGTTAGAAAGCACAGATGAACAGGGGAGGCAGGAGGGTGCTGGCAGGGGTGGGGGGTGGGGGCAGGTGGTGCAAAAAGCAGGACACAATTAACAAACATGGGAAAAATATCTGCTAATGAGGATGTGAAAAGCTCAAGGGAACTGGTGAGATTGAGGGGTGAGGGAGGAGAAGAAGGGATTATGACTCTAACTCTACATCAAGGGAGCGTGGGGGAGGCGAAGCAGGGGTTACTTTGGTTGGAAAATTCAACTGAGGTTGAAATAAGTTGAATAAAGACAGTCTTCAGTGCGATTTTCTTCTTTTTTAAGGGAAAGCAAGGAGCCTTATTACAGTGACTAGTTTATCTTTTATCAAAGCATACAGAAGATCTGTGCATGTGCAGAGGAAAGGGCTCCAAGGTAAACAACTTAACCAGGTTAAAACCAAATGAATTTCCAGAAAAAGTAACATACAGAACGTGTGGGGTGTGCATAAATCCTATTGGTAGACAGTCTTAAAATGTTCAAACATTTTACAGAGAATCAAACATGATAGCTGAGACAGTAGAAGGCATGTGACTAGTTTTNAAACATGATAGCTGAGACAGTAGAAGGCATGTGACTAGTTTTAAATCTTTAAAGGAAGCAGCAGAGGTAAAAAGATGAGACTTAAAGTCACAAAGTCACAGAATCGTGAAAAATAACATGATACCCTACAAAATCTGTGGACATGAAGATATTAAGTATCTGATTCAACCCTCCAGAAACATTTTAATAATTCAAAGGGAAAATAAAACCTGGAAACCCTTTAAATTTGTTTAGATAGATCTAAGTAATAGAAAATGTTCAGGATGAAAAATATAATTGCACAGCTGAACATTTATTCCATCTCAAAATGTATTTTCTCATAAAATGATGACAGCTTCAAGAAGCAGGTATGGACAAGTCTTTGAATTTAGCATAATAATGTTCCAGCAACATTACTTCCAGGTACAGGCAAAAACATTCAGATATTAGAACTCATTTATATTCAACCAAAAAGTTTTGTTTCTCTTTTAAAATAAAATGGAAGCTTTGGGTAAATACTAAGAAGCAGAGAGTAAAATTAAATCTGTTCTTATAAACATTGTTATAATATTGCAAGATAAAAAGTATTTATACACTTTTAAACAATCAGAACACCCACTGGTTTCACAACAAATAAACCTTTCCTATTATTTAATTGTAATTGTAAAATGATACATTTTAAAATTAATCTTTGGTGGTGAGCGCTAAATCTTTAAGTTTTGAAAGGTCTCCTTGGTCTCATCCCAATCTTCAGCTACTTCCACCGATTATCTCTCACATTATAGTCTGCCTGGGATACTAAAAAATTCCTTAAAGTGTGACAAAACATGTCTGTAATATCGGAAGATTACTTTCACTGTACATCTGTAAGTTTCTAAACCAGGGGTGTTCAACGTTTTCCAGGCCAAGGTCCCCCAAACTAATGGCGAGATGAAGTGGGGACCCCCTAATTATATATATTGTATGAAATTGTGTTATATCAAACTGGTCCTATAGTCACTCTTTAACATATGGAGTAATGTAACAAAAGTAACTTTGCCCTGGGATTATTAAAGGATTTCTGATTCTGATTCCTGGTTGGTGGGACAGGTGTTGTGGATGAAACGGTGCCCAGCTTGAAAGAGCTCCTGTGTGTCGCTGAATGTGTCCATTGATGACATCTTCTGCCTCCATTTATCTAACTACAGCGTGTTGAATTCAGGTTGATGTGTATTTAAAGACATTTTGATTAGTGGAAAAAAATTGCAGGGGGGAATATAAAAAAAAGTAATCAACAAAAACTTTCGCGACCACCTCCGAGGACCCCCAAGGGGTACTGCTCTGGTCTAAATGAGGGCTTAAAAGAAATATATTTTATCTTGATAAAAATCTTCAAAATTGTAAGTCAGATGTCTTGCACAGAAAAATGCATTTAAAGAAGAACCATAAAAACAAGCCTGGGGTACAGAATGATAACATAAGAAACCCGCCTTGACTATTGTAACACACTCTTGACTGGTCTGCCAGACTGTACGGTAAAACTCTACCAGACGCTGCAATGTGTCTGGTCTTCAATCAGCCCAAAAGTCTCACATCACCCCTCTTTAAATGAGCTCCACTGCTTAGTGGAGCTCATTTAAAATGGTTAGTCCCTGATGCCAGCCTACAAAGTTCTTAAGGGTACGGCTCCCATCTACTTAAACCCTCTAGCAAAGGTTTATATCACAACTCGGTCACTACAGTCAGCAAAGGATTGTCATCTAGCAGTGCCTACACCACGCTTAAGACAATCCAAACTTTTTTCATGGGTTTTTCCAAGGTGGTGGAATGACCTACCACTGATTCTGACAAGAGATTTTTCCTCTAGAGAACTTATTGTCATATTGATGATCACTGTAGCATTCTGTCTACTTTTTAAGTCACTTGGGATAAAAGCATCTGCTAAATACATAAACATAAGTTCTCTGTGATATAATGATATCATCTAACTTATAGTGGACAGCCGAATCATCTTCATTTTAGGTGTGTATTATGATTCCCTCAATCAAATATAACCCAGGCAACTAAATAGGGGTTAAACGCATTCTGGCTTATGAAGACATAACAAAAACAAAAACAACTCAGTACAGGCCACTCCTCCTAAAGGGAGGAAAAAAAAGCTCTGACAATGATGCCATCCAGGGGGAACAACTCGTCCATTGTTGGGGGAGTGACACGCCGTATTGTGCCTGGCAGACTACATTGCCTCATAGCAGCTGGGATGTGCTGGCAGGGGAAACAGAACTGGCTGTCATCAGCTGGGGGAGATACAGTGTGATGCAAGCAGCATTACATCACAAAGCCTGTGCAGGCAGTCGCTGCCTCACCTCATCAGGACGCTTTCAAAGGCTTAATCCAAGACGGGGGTTACATATTAGGTCTAGAACCGTATTTTGTTTTTCTTGTTTTTACTCAAACTCATCAAATGTATGTTTAATAAAAGTAGTAACAAAGAAATTAAGGAATTATTTAAAATATTAATTTGGAAGTCTAACTTTTTTATATTAACATTTGTGTTGGGCTTTAAATGTTGCTGGAAAATCTATAATATGTTATTTTAGGTCTAGTTTAGAACTGATTCAGAATAGTTCACTACATGCCCATAGATCTATAATAGACTGAGACTCATACAAACATCTTTACCCACCACAGTCATAAATTGATTAATTTATAACAGATATTTATTCATACAGCATACCTGAACAGTGATGCTTCTACTGTAATATGATCATCTGTCAGAACCAAAGCAGGAACGAGGAGAATCTGTGGGAACTACTGGGTTCGAATCATCAGAAGTATTTTAAAGGATTATTTGTGATTGTGATATATAGTTGTAGGTGCAGCCTACTCATATAATAGGCAACAGAGGCAGAGAAGTGTCCCAATTAACATAAATTAGCAAAAAATAAATAAATAAAATACAGATATGCAATATAGGAACCAGGTTGAAATGAATCCCAAGATGGATCAGCTGCGAGGCATGCATGTTAACCCTCCGCCAAGCGGATATATATGGAGCTTGGAAACCATGATGGATTAGAGTTCGGAACCATAGCATCAGGACCACAACATTGCATAGGATTTATGCATCAAAAGAGCTGTTTATCATATAACAATTTCACAGGTCAGACTTTGTTTTTTTTACTTATTTAGTTAGATAATCATTATCAATACTATTATTATGGAACAAACCAGTTCAAGCAATAAAATAATGACATTAGGATACCAACTCAATTGTAGTTCTGAACGCATCCAGCAGATTCCGCCATTCTAAACTGCTTTAAATGTATTGAGCGTTTTATTGAGTTTCGGCCAATTGAGTCAAA
>NW_015151144.1:327630-331572 GCF_000732505.1 Cyprinodon variegatus
TAAATAAAGGAGGAAACTCTCAGTCCCCAGACCTTCCACCAAAAGGGGCAGTTTCAAAAGCCAGGGTCTCACCTACAGGCTCTTATTCAAGCAGCAACCCTTGGTATCAGACACACCTCCATCTCCTCCCAACTCTTTCACTTAACTTTAATGCTGACGTTAATATTAGCATGCTCTAAAGAGAAGACTTTTTTATTGTATTTGAGGGAGAGGGATGTGTACAGAGATCAGCAACGAGGCTCATCCTAGGTTACAAGAGCCTCACAGACAAAACAATGAGCATGAAACCATGAGAACATTAGATGCTAATAAAAGCTGGGCATACCGCTACAAGGGGTATCCGCTTTCTCACATGAATCAGAAGGAAATATACAACCTATGGGGGGTTGTCACTTTGATTTGAGTAGTCTTATTTGGGGCTCCTCAGGGCTCCCTTAATGGGTCACTTGTATTCAACATTCCCTGTCTTCACAATAACATGATAGCATACATACCCAGGCTGACCATAGGAAGAACCGGGAGTATCCAGCATGGGATTGGCCCGCTGGCCTGCATATCTCTTAGACCAGTAAGTGGCCTGGCCTGCCTCTCTGACAGGCGCTGCCACTGACTTAGAGTTTCGTATTCAAGCTCAAACATAAAAGTTTGTGTATTCCAACCTTGGATTTACTGTCAGTTGGGGTTCATTACAGTACGATGATTTGCCATTGAGGCATTATATGACATGATATGACTATGTATAGCTCTAACCTTGGCATAACTTATTATGTTAAATCTTTTAATATCTTAGTACAATCGCAATTACGGCGGTAAAGTTACTGTATATTCCGACCTTAGAAATTAGAGTACTGTAGGTCTTCTCAGTGTTTCTCAACCTTTTTTGACTCGTGTTCCCCTTTGGGCAATTTTTCATACCATGAGTTCCCCTCTCAGTGAAAAGTATTAATGATTGTCCAAAAGTGGAACATGCAATCAATAAAATAAATAGTATTTTACATCATCTTTTAATTTAAATATCTAATTTTTATAAATGTATGCTTTTCATCTCAAATTAAAAAAAACAACAGCAGTAAATATGTTGCCTGGAAGTTAGTAAGGAATCGAAATAAATACAAGATAAAATCCTATTATAAACCTGTATTTATAAAACTGAATAACTTCCCTATAATCACATTTAAACTTGATGAATTGGGAACAAAATACAGAACAAAAATTCTAGTCAAACTAACTTAATTAGTTTTCCTTTTTCTTTCATCAAACCATCTGAGCTGCTTTGATGAGCTCCGATAGCTCAGTATGAAAAACAGCTGATCCCAGGCTGTTCTCTACATCCAGTAGTTCCTCTGCTTAGTTTAGATGTGTGTCACAGCTGAAGGTGAACTCAAACATATAATTAAAACTTTTTTTTTGCTTTATAAAAGCTTGTTTCATTTTCCGTTTGGGTCCTCAGAAAGCAAATCAGATCCCCCTATTTCATTTCACTACCTAACAAATCAGTCATGTCAGTCAGTCATGTGACCAGGCCATGGTGGTCTGTCCGGCCCTGACAACATATGTTCAAATACTGAGGATAACAAATTATATTTCGGAGTTATAAGGTAACGAATGTCCATGTAGGTAGGGACTACATTTTCCTTAGGCTTATTACAATAAAGAAAAAAAAAAATAGATAAAAAACACATGTTTCTTCTGTTTTTCTGTCTCACAGGTTTTGGTTAGATCAGGAACCAACACACAACTAAGCTATCTATGGACTTTAGCCTTGGAACCAATTTAAAAAAAAAACTAAAATATGAAGAGATGTACTAAGTTTTATTAAAAGAATTAAAACCATTTTTAATTCTGTGATTTCTCCTTTGAGGTCAGCAAGTCCTAAATATGATAATTTAATACTGAGTTTTTCACTAGTTATTATTTGACATCTGATAGCTCCTTTTTATAAAAGACCAAAATTAAAATAAACTTGTTTTTCAATCTTAATATCTATCTACATGTAAAAAAAAATTAAAAAAAACAAGAGTCTTTGATATGCCGAACCTCCAAATTGGTTATAACCATTAAAATATTCCTTTTTTTCCCGCCATTTTTTCCCTTTTTTATTTGCTTCTCTGTTTTTGTTTTGGTTCGCTAGTTTTGCAAGTTATATAAAATGAGGAGAAAAAAAAAACACATTTTTATTCTATAACCTCACATTTTGTACACAGGCTAGCAATGTTATATTTAAATAGTTTCCCATTCTTGTTACAAGACTTGTAACATGTTTGGAACCAAATGTCTACAAGTCATGCTGCAATTAAAATAATGTCTCCCCATTATCTGTATGCAAAGAGAATTAGCTGCAGAGCTGTTCTGTCACTTTTGAACTGATGAAAATGTTGACCTAACTGCTGCACTTAACACATACACACAGGCATACACAGATGCACGCAGACAAACACTTTTCTCAGGTCCTAATTGCCTATAAATGTCAGTGTGAGTCAGTGTGCAACTGTCTTCTGGTAAATTAACTGGTGAAACTGGCACCGCCTCATTAGACAAGAGATACACGACAAAGTGAAAACACAACTCACTGGTCAACATTCGGTTTCCAGCGGTCGGGTCCTACCCTGAATTCCTTTGGGATTGTTTCAAAGATAGATAGAGTTGGAGTGTGTGTGAGGCTGAATGCATGCCTACGTGCCTATGTCAGTCTGTGTGGATTTTTGTATTCATGCGTTTGTGCTTGTGTGTTCATCTGAGTCCTCCTGAGGGAAATTAGTTGTTTCTACCCCGCTCCGTCTCCAGGTTCGGCCCTGATGTTTGCGCTCTCTGCCAGGACACTCCCACTCCCATTGGACCCTACTGTAGCTAATTGCAGAATACACTGGCTGTTGTTTCAGATGTTGGGGAAGGTCTCAGCAGAATGACCGCAATTCTGCCTAATTAGGAAACAATATCCAGAAATGGATCCTGATATTTATGCATCCTATCAGAGACACAATGTGTGAAACCCTGCAATGATCTGATAAACATCACTGGGTCTTAAAGTTATTTGATTTATCTGTTTTCTGCAAATGCATTTTGACAGTATTAGTAACATAAAAAGGAACATGCCTCTATTATGTGGAAAATTCATTGATAAATTTTATTAATACCTGGTACATTTTGAAGAGTGAGAAGCACAGTTGAGTCACTTGCTTTAGGTTGTCACTTAATAAAATCTTTTTGTTTTGTTTTTTAAGGATTCAATTTTCAAGGAAAAAGAAATATAGAACCAGTCTTTACAACTTGGAGTTGGGTGCATTCCCCCCAAGCTTGCCCCCCTTTTCCACAGGGAGGGGATCTATTTTCAAGTATATCAATTCTGACTGGGTTGTTAGAAAAGAAGATTTTGGACTTAAATAAAAAAAAAAAAGTAACAACAAATAACTAATAAATATGCCTTATATGCTAATAAATGTCCTTGTCTGTAAATAAGATTTTCAGTATATAAACTACAGAATTATCAGAATGAAATATGTTTCCATTGCACTCCTTAGCTTACAAGATTTTTAAAATATTCAGAATAATAAAATAACAAATGACTGTATTTGATCCTAAATGATTGTGAAACAAAATATTCGCTTGTAAGAATTCCTTTTGTTTTAATTTGAGATAAAATGTGTTTATTAATCTTTAATACAATGAAAAACTCTTTGAATAACTCTTGTTTCTTATGCTGCTCATGCTTATTCAAAGGATTTTTTAAAGCATTTCCACAGAGCATATTAGTCCCATCAACCACAGATTGAGTCTGCTGTTTTTCTCCTTGACCAGTGTCACTTTCCAAGAGCTCACACAGAGCTCCAGCAGGGCTCTTCGCAGCAATCCTGAACTTTAGTCAGCTGCATTTCTCTTTAAAGGGCAGATGAAACAGCAGTGGCCTGAAGTAGATTTTCTTTTTTTTTTGGAGTATAGCTTCTG
>NW_015151144.1:332229-369287 GCF_000732505.1 Cyprinodon variegatus
TATATATATATATATATATATATATTTTAGGTAGATATACGTATACTGTATCTACTTATATCTCTAGATATAAGTAGATATAACATCTAGATATAACATCTAGTGTTGTTACAACAAATCTAGTGCTAAATGACAAATATCTGATAGATGAATAGATGGCTGGTCCTTTTTTGTGAGACACTGTATTCATGGCAGATTCTAAAACAGTGAACTGACAATATCCTACCACATCAAATCGTCCCTGAACCATAAGACTTCCACCACTATTGTCATGATCTCAGTATCTAGGCCCCATTATTCAGGCAAGATAGACAGCGAGACAGTTCAAAGTGTTTATTAACACAACAGAAACAGAATGCGGAGCTGTGGGGGGAAGGCGGGATGCCACGCATCACTGACACTCTCAGGGAGAAACACAGGTAAGTGACCACGATCATCTAACGGAAAATGATTATGATTAGTCACATGGTTTAACAGTTAAGTCCATCCTCTCGAATGAGGCATGATCCAGCCGATGGACTGCGGTGTGAGCCGCCAGAGCGTCCCTGATGTAGCAGTCCCGGTGAGCAAGCAGGAGTCCAAAGCAGATCAGGCAAACAGTTCAGAACAGGACAGTTCTGACATCCAGGAGTCCGCAGCCTGGTCAGGGGCTCTGACCCGAACAGGAACAGACTGAGCAGAGCATTCAGGCAGGTTCAAGGTTCCATAAGTCCAGCAGCGAGCTCAGGCAGACACTCTCAAACGGAAACAGCCAGGTTCAGTTGTAGAAAGGCAGAGACAAGACATGGTACCAGGAGAACTGCAGAATTTTGAACTAGCTTCCTCCTCTAAGCCAAAATGGAAACAAGGCACGCTCAGAGGATAAGTGAAAGGACTACATGACTTTAAACTAAAACTGGAATAGGGGGTGCTCAGCAGAGAAGAGCCAGGATAGGATCAGAACACAACAAGACAAACACTAAAACCCTCTCAACCCAGTGGTCTCCGGGGACGAGGACATGAACTATGGAAATAACACTAACTCAAACTAATGAACAAACATCATCAATGATCTGGCCCCGATAGATGGGCTGTGCTGAATATAAAGCAACAGACACAGGTGGATAAGACGAGTGATGATAAGGAACCGGGTAGAGTTAGGCAGGTGAGTGAAATGAACAATTTGGCCAGCCATCAGGCAGATCATGACAAAATTGCTTTATAATCAGTGTGAGGTTATTTATTTGGAATGTTCTATTTCAGGCATCCCCAAAGTCGGTCATCGAGGGCTGCTGTCCTGAAGTTTTTAGAGGTTTCCTACTCCAGCACAGCTGATTTACATTGATAGTTGATTACCATGCTTTACTGAACTACAATCATCAGAATCAGCTTTGCTAAAGCAGAGAAACCTCTAAAACCTGCAGGACAGCAGCCATTGATGACCGACTTAGGGGATGCCTGCTCTATTTGGTTAATGCCAAACCTGCTCTGAATTGGAGTGTTCAAATAATTCAGTTTTACACCTATCCAGCCTAATAAAAGCTCCCAGACATCCTGAACTTTGTACAGTACACATAATTTATATATAATAGTAAATTTATCCACTGTGAGATCAATAAAGTCAGTCAATCAATCAATCTCTGGCAAACTTCAGTTTTCCCATCATGTTTGCTCCATACACATGTCTCATGGAGGTTCAACTTTTGTCATTTCTCATATAAACAGTAGTAAAACCCTGCTGTTGGCCCCTTATTGATATGTGAAGGTGTTTGGAGACTTCTTTTAGCATGTTGCAGCCTGTCCTTTATATGAAGTTGCTAAGATGACTGTAGCTGGTTATGTTGTCGCTCTTTTGGAGACTATTGTTGTCCTGAAGAGAAACAGTATATTTTTTTGTGTTTTACTTTAAAAAGTAGAATTGCTTTAAGCCTGTGGTTCAAATACTGGAATTTATAATATTTATGAATGTAAAATGTGTTAAAATTTATTATAACGATTTTATATGCATAGATATGGTATAAATCACACCAGCTTTGAAAGGGTTTCCTAATTTATTTACACAAATGTAAATGAAAATTAAGATTGGAGAACAAAAAAGTGCAAAAAAACACATTATAAACTGGCTTACTCTATTTATCAGTCAAGTCATAGTCCAACTGTCTTTTAGAAAATGTTAAGATTTATTGCCGCAACATTCCAGCTGGTAAATGTGTTTTCTGCCATCTCTGTGCAAAACAAACACACATTGAAACAGTTGCTGCTCCTTGAAACATCTGAGTGCGAGAATAGAAGGTTGTCAGAGTGTGCAGCATGTATGAGCCATCTGTTGGACAGTGAATGTGTCTCTGCTTCCCTCACTGGGACAGCTCTCACTGTGAATTACACTGTTAACCCCAACTGTTTCGTATACTGAACACAGGGCTGCCTCTGTGCTTGATAGGCTGATGGTACGCGAGTTATAGTGGCAGGCCTGTTGCTGCCGGTCTAAGAATCAGTTAAAGAAAAGAAAAGAAAGGCAGACAGAAATAAAGAAAGAAAATAAAGACATAGAAAGAAAGAAGTGACACCATTCAGGGTCTGACATGAGAGGCTCTTCTGTTTGTGTGGATGCAGGTGTGTGTTTGGTCTCTCTGGCTCTGTTGTCTTTATATTAATATAATACATTGAATAAGGTCTTTTCACATTAACATGCACACACACCCACACATACATGCACACAAAAAAAGTCTGTGTTTACATTCAGTACAAGCAGATAGTGACTTTACTACAACCGAAAAATGTCGGGGGAAACAAACTATAAACAATAAAAGACAGTCACCGTAGCCAGAGACCACGCGTTTAATATCTGACAGTCAAAAGCAAATAATAAACCGTTTAGTTTCAAACTTTTAGTGAAAAGGCTATTCAATTATGAGATTAACCAAAAGTTTCTTAGGGCGGGAATACACAGAACCATCATTTCAATTGTTGTGCAGCTCAAATTGTACGACCATCCTTCAGGGTTTAAAAGTTCACTGCTCATAATACACACATCATATAGCCTGATGCTCTGACGTGATCTGACTAGTGAAACTGTACAGCCAAAATCCCACGTGGGACAGAGATGCTTTGTTGGAAAGTTCAAGGTTCAGGGTTTTTTTTATTTGTCATTTACGCTAAACCAGCAGTCAGACATATTGGAATTCTTGTGCAAAAACTCTCAAAGTCACAGGTTTGAAAATAAAATATAAAATATGAAAAAATCTGTTAAAAAGCAGGACGACTAATTAAGCTGAAACTTGGCCCGATCCAAAAAATTCTTGCACGACTGCAAATTAGTTACCAAAAAATAATTTACTGTATGCTCTCTTGAGGAAAGTAGATAAAAAGAGGGAGATCTAAAATACATTTTGTAAAAAACTAGAAAAAATGTGCATGCATGTTTAATAGCAGACTGTCTTTAAGACCATGTTATGCACAGATTAAGTCACAGACTTCGTCGATATATTTTGACCCAAAATACACAACACACAAAAGCCTTATGAAAGACCATTTTATAAGGCATTCATAGTTGTCATCGGTGGAAATGGGAGATAAGCTACCAAAACTGACCTAAGGATAGGTACAGGATGTCTTTTTAAGATGTGGACAGACCTGAAAACAATTTGATAGCATTGTCACTTTTCTGCACCAAAATTTAAGCAGTTATTTGCTCATGGATAATTTGTCTAATGTCAGAAAAAAATAAAACACTTTAACTTTTATCTTTTTTGGGGTTTTCAATTGTTTTAAACAATTTTTTTTAAATTAATTTAACAGATTACATTACATTAAAATCTCAGTATATGAAATAAATACCAACAATAATCTCTTTATTCTTCAATTTTCTTTATTTTCATTCTTCCAAACTACACACACACTCACACACATATTCATCCCAAACAGAAGCATCTCTTTTAATCATCAGCCTTTTCTGTATTCAACTATCACTGAGACTGTATGGTAACCCGATCTCATTCTGCTGGTCTGCACATGAATGCATAAAGACTTGAACACATTCATCTTTTGTCTATTCTCACTTTATGGTCTCTTCACATTTAAATGTCTATGCTTGTGATGCCTTAGGAAGAGAATATATGGTACGTTGTGTTAATGTTGGCCAAGCCTAGCATTTCATTGATGCAAACCTATTATTTTTAGTCTTATTCTTACACTTCACCTTCTTTTACGGTTCTTTGAAATAAATAAATGTTATGATCCTGATGTGTTCAGTTGTTTTTTTTTGCATTCGTTATTGACCGTTCAACATGAGCTTGTCAGTATTTTTTCCATGAACTCGGCTCAGTTTCCTTTCCGTTTATTTAAATGGCTAAAATTCACAACACATGCCATCTCAAGGCACTTTACAGAGACTATACAGTGAGACTAGCTAAAAGTTTCTTTCAAGGAAAACCAGTTGATTGCATCGAGTCATTGACTCACACATATATGATCCTCCTGTTTTAGGATTCCAGTCTGTGTGGTTTGTGCTTTTGTGTGTTTGTCTTCCTTCCTCCACCAGGCGGCGCCAGGTTCTGATTCTCCTCCTCACACACCTGCAAGGGGTTACCTCGTTAACGGAGTGTTCTTAAGCTGCTGACTGCCACTACCTCGACACCAGAGTGTTAGCCAGTTTTGGGTACTCTATCAAACTGAGTTTTTTTCAACCTGAGTCTTAACATTATTTTTTTGTTTTTGCCTCTCGGCAGGAAGTCATCTTGCAAACTGGATTTTTCGGACCTTCTCTCCCTGGAAGGATCAACTGAGCTTCAAACTGAGCTGAGGATACAAACAAGAGGTTTGGATCCACTTTTCCCCGAGGAAACGTTTGAGCTTCACACTGAGCAAGGGATTCATCTGCCCAACAGTCCGTTCATGTACCGCAGGAAATCTGAGTGGCAGTCAGTCTTTCTCTATTCATCTACAAGCAACCACATTCTGGGTAACCCTGTCCGCCTCCTCCATAAAAGACAAACACCGGAACACATTCCTCACCTGCTGGAGTGTAAGAGTAAACCTAATCTCTGGAAACATAAGTCTGCCAACCTTCTCTCCTCTTCAAGTTCAAGAGTCAATTCTCCCACTGAACCTGAACTAACCGCAGTGTCTTCCCCTTTCATTTCCAGTTGAGCAGTGTTCAGAGCAACACTGGACCTCCACAAAACTTCTCAATAAACCTGTTAAACTTTTTACCTTGTCTCTCTGGACTGGTTTTATCTGCATGTGGGTTCGAGCTCTTGGTAAAATCATGACATCATGGATGAGCTTGAGGCGATGATTTTTGCTTCAGCAAACTCTCACACCACGCTCGGCACAACAGTGGAGAGGAAAAACTCAGTTTTAACAAAAAGAAACCTCCAGCTGAAAAAGGCTTAAAATTTCCCAAGGCCGACCGGGGTTAAAGGCTAGAGAAGCAGACATACAAAAGAAGCAAATATACCAAAGGTGGCCCCATTCAAGAAAAACACAACCAGGCAGACGTGCTCCAAGTCAGTTCTCATATCAGAAAATGAAAAGAACACACAGTTAGTCAAAATAAAAGGAACAGGACTAGGGTGAAAAACTGGCCAAGCTCCAGCATTTATAAACAGAAATGATGACTGCAGTGGCACAGCTGATATTTCCTTCCAGGATGGAGGCACAGTCATCAGGAGCAGACCAGATTAAGCAACTATAAAAAGAAAAAAACAGAATGAAAATACAGTTATGGGTGGAACTTAATAAATACTGTAAAATGGGAGGATAGAGATTGAAAAGTGGTCTTCCAGCAGGCTAACCCTATAGCAGCTATAGATAGCAGCAGATATAAATAACAGGTTAGAATAGACTAACCATTTGGACATGGTATGAGAAAGGTAGAGCCAAGGTAGACATTGAGGTTTTTCCATATGTGTAAATCACTTTATATTTAGTATGTTAAATGGATGTGCATTGATAGACACATGGTGATGCTAGAACACCCTCCTTTTTTAATCCTGTTTTTTTGCAGTGGATATTGTGTTGTTCTACACCCCACCACACACACACACCTAACGTTGCATTGCTACACGTCTCTCTCAATGTAAAGGCGCACTTTGCAAAGCGAACAGGTGTACAGGCCTTGCTATAGCATAGATAACAAACCCAACAAATATGTCTGCCTCCTAAGGTTTAGCTGAGAATTTAAACCTTAATTTGCCTCCATTTGTCCATACAGAACCAGCAAATTAACTGTATTAGCTTCCCCACCCTGTCTTTTATGGTGCCAGAAAAGTATTGAAAATGAAATGTTCAAATTAGATTTCATTAAAGTGTTTTAATTCAAATGTCTGAGTGACTTTTTCAATCGCAAATAGTAGATAAGTAACTTCTGTCTGTTTTAAGATGTCATTTAGAACAGGTCAAATGAGCTGGGTAACATTACAGTTCATACAGTACTAAATTTCCCTTTATTAAAGGGCTGCTCTGTAAAAGGGGGGCATGTAGATGTGCTGTGTTTTCTATTTCTGTATGTGTAAAAAATAGGATGTGATATTTTATCTTATTAATCTTTACTCTAAAATGATTTTTGTCGAATATCACACTGGCTTCATGTAAAAATATGGAAAGTTCTACTTTTGGCCATAATCTGCTTTGTTGGTTTCATTTTGAAGCTTTGTAAAGCTTTGTGTAATTCTACAGGATGATTTTACTACTTAATAAGAAACTAGTTGTAGTTTTTTTGGTAATATAATTTCTTCAATACATTTCTAAAGCTTATTCTACTTATATGATAAACACATAACACTTGTTCTGCAGTCAAAATTTTATTGCACTTTTTCCTCTGTATAGTGTATTTAAGCTGTTAAACAGTATCTGGTTTAAATAACCAGATAGTGTTAAACACCTTAAATCCACTATACAGAGGAAAAAGTTTATGAAGATAACTCAGGGTAGTATACTTTGTTAGAGCATAAGGCCATATGCTACAGAGGAAATGTTTTATTAAAAGTGTAGAATAATTTAACAAAGACAAATACTTTGTGCTTAGTTTTTTTAAATAAATAAAACTAAAGAAAATTTAAGTTTTATATTAGATTTTGAAAGCTCAGCTTAAAGGCTGGGTGTGTCGGTGTTTTATCTTTTAATCAATCTATAAAAAAATACTTTGGAAATGCTGCTTTAAAGCAGGAGAAAGAGAATAAAAATGCTCTCTCAAGTCTTTGAACAAAATACAGTTTAACTCGAGTCTGATCTTTTGAATTTGGCAGTTTCTTCTAAATCTGTTTAAACATTTGTCGAATTTAAATGGATATTTTATAGAATTCAACGTGGCTTTGCTATACTTTCTTCTGTTGTTGCTGTTGCGAATGTTAAAGAAACCAACCTGCAGAATATCAAAAACTATTAAACATCTGCATCAGACAGCATATGGCATATGGCCAATCATTTAAAATAGGTATATACAGTTGTGCTTGAAAGTGTACATACCTTCCCATTAAGAAAATGGTAGATTCTAACAAATAATTTGCAAAACTCAAAAAAGAAATAACAATTAAACATATGCAAAATGATAATTTAGTAAAATAAAATATTTATTTTGATTTTTTTTTTTTTTTATAATAGTCACAAAAAAAACTGTCCATGTCAAAATAAAGTACATGTCTCAAGACCTGCTGATGTCTGACTGAACATTTCCTGCACAAAATAGAAACACCTGTTTTCACTGAATATCTCAAAGTGTTGCTCAACAACATTTAGTTCAGGAGCTCCCTCAGGCCTGTTTACTTGTTTTATTTATTAATCATTATTTTATTATACATATGTATGTATTCCAAATCAATAGCATGATTTCCATTTCTTTATTTTTATTTATTATTACTTTTGTCAACTTTATTTTAATGTGAATTGATTTTTTTTCTCTCTTTAAAGGAAGCATTTGTAAATGTTCAAGCAAGACTGTAGACATGATGTTCAGGCTGTATTAAATGTTGCACTAGCATGGAAGCCTGAGACTCCTTGCGATGCACAAGGTGCAATTTTTCCACTAAAGACCCCGTCACCTAAAATATCTTTATCTGTCTGTTAACTAGTTGACTAATGGGAAAGCTACCCAAGTAGACAGCCAGCTAATGTCAGATTTTAAACTTATGTGACTCTTTAGAGAACAGAATAGCAAAGATGTTAAAAAAAAAACTGGGTGATAAGCTCCAGAAAACTATCACTAAATATATGCTTTTTTGATATTTTCAATGAGTGGCAGATTATTTAAAATAAAGTGATTACTAAAGACATTTTGGTAACAAATGCAGTTCTCCTGTTTAATCAAATAATAAGGTAATCTTAATCATTTAATAGATGTTGCTATTGAGATCACTTTAGAGACTGGATGTTTTTACTGAATATGCCAGTTTGTTTAGTTTTTGTTTTTATTGTGGGATGGCAGCAGTGTGTGTGTCTGTGGGTGGGTCTTTGTGTGTAGCACAATGTTTGTTCTGTGCTAGCATGCAGACAGATGGTTGCGACACTTCTGCGTCTGTGGTCGAATAGTCCTTTCATTGTCTCCATCACAGAGAGCAGTGATTGCTATGGCGGCTTGTCACACTGCAGTGTCTGTAGACCCCCAGAAGGTTCTGATAGTTTAAAGTAGGTTTGACCTCAAAACTCACCCAGCTTCCCCTGAAAGGCCAATCCTTGTGTTAAACTGCCTTGGCATTTTGACACACTGTTCAGGGATGGTGAGGTAACACTTTGATTTACTGCTGGAAACTTGTTCATCTCATCTCCCAAAATTTTAGGAGTACAGCATCGTCCTCTTTAGACAAAAAATAGAGCCAGTCGGTGACCTCTCCTAACTATAGGTTTTCTGTTCTGCTTTTTATTAAAGCAACAGTGCCTCATGTCCATTTATGTATTTACAGTATAATAAGGGAATCCTAACAACATTGTCCTTCCACAAAACTAAAAATATTTTTGGCACAGTCTATAAGCTGGCTCAGTAAGACGAAACAGACATGCTGAAAGTGACACCTTACTCTAAAAGTGTACAGATGGGATCCAACACAAAAGAACTTTGAAGCAATTATCATAATCTCTCTCTCCCTCCGTTTCCCCTCATGATTAAACATGGGAGAGTTAAATCAGACGATTAGCATGCTGTCAGGGAGAAGTCTAACTGCTGTTGTGTTTCACAGTGTGAGAGACAAAGCGCTGGCCTGCGAGCCGACAAGCCTCCCCGGCCAGCTACAGTAAACTGGTAAACACACGTCTGTTTGGCTCAGCGGGGGATGACAAACACCTGCCGAGGAGGCAGAGATAAGAGGGCGGGAGGAACTAGAGAGAGAGAGGGCCCGTTTTGACTCTTTGGCTTCAGAGTCTCTTGGCACCTAATGTCCAGAAATCTGGGTCCAAACAAGTCTTGCTGAAAGGTCTAGAGAGGACTGCCAAAAGTGTGTTTGGGGACAAAAGGACGTGGGAAGAGGGGGGTAAAGGGCAGTTTATTTCAGACACACACTGGACAGATGAATCACCTTTAGTTTGTTGTGTTAATTTACAAGGGTAAAGGGACGAGACGAAGGACAATTGCCTTTACAGAGCATGGAGGATGGCCAGATTTCTTAAATTAAATCCAGTCACATTTCCAGGTAATTGAAAATATGAAAAGTAAATAAGATGAGATAAAGAAATAGGGACAGTTAAAAGGTTCATTAATTTCTTGATATGCATTAATATTTAAACAATAGAAATCCTATATAAAAGAAGGAATGGTTCTCTTCACACAACTGTTAACATTTCATAACAGCAAAAACATTAGTTTTAACTGATTTTTAAGGTGTAATAAACAGGAGTACACAAATTTCTTCTCTTTAACTCTTCTGTCCATCTATTAGTTTCCCTCAACTCTTAACAATAATCTAATAGGTAAAATATTCCTTTCTTTTAGGTGAGGAACTGTGGTTATATTTGTTTTCTATTATTGAATGTTTCAAGGGCCATATTTAGCATTAAAAACACACCCAACAGCACTCCTAATGATGGTGTGTCCACAGACATGAGCGCTTGATTATCCCTATGTAGAGGCCTGTTTGGGAGAGATGTAATGCAAAATGATGAGATGAATGCATTTCTTGTGATGCGACAGACCAGATCCTGTTTAGCGATTACAGCAACGCCTGCGATGGATGCAAAGCAATATGCTCTAAAGTTGGAAAACCTGTGTTTTGTTGCGTCACTGACCGGATGTGTTTGTGACGTAGTTTTTCAGACACAATGGCAAAGAGAAAAGAAATCTTGGCATAGGATGACATATGTGGTTGGCTTTAGAAATGTTATAGTCATTTCAAATCTTCCTCATTTGTCAGCCACCGCTGCCCTGCTTCTAGCTCCAATCTACAGTTGTCCTCCTCTAATCCCCCGCTGTCAGCTACCTTGGCTCCAGAGCAGACCAGACCACAAACTGCCGCCTCCGTGCAGCACAGGTGCATCTCTTCCCAGGTTTTGCTCTAATCTACCACTGTCCTCCTTCTTTGATCTCCTTCTGTTTGCCTTCAAAGCTCGTACCTGACCACTTGCTGCCTTTCTCCAGCTCTTGATCCCTCTCTGCCTGGCATCATCCTCTACTCTGCTGCCTTCCACTCCACACTCTGCTGGGATTCTTGTTCTGATCTCCCACTGCTCTGGTCTGAGCTCCGGAGCGCTGCTTCACCTTACAACTATTTTCTGAGGGATCCTAAGCGGAATAGTTCTGGATCCAGCTACAGCTCAATCATGGACTCCCAGAACTGGGAGCATCTCTGCAGGACTAGAGGTGCCACTGATCAGCTTTCCCTAATGAATAAAGCACAGTAACTCACTCAGGTCACCAGGTCACCCATGCTGAGTTGAAACCGACAAGCAGCAAATAGAAGTGGACTCACCATAAGATGATCCTCTCTGCTGTGGTGATAATAACAGAGATGATTATTGATGCTCCACTCCCCTCCATTAAAGACACTTCATCCTGGCATTGCGTGTCCTGAGCCCGTAACATCATTAGCAACCCCTCACACCCCCACCATGGACTGTTCTCCCTGCTGCCCTCTGGGACAAGGCTTCACAGCATCCACTGTAGGCCCAGCAGATTCTGTAACAGCTTTGTCCCCCACTACCATCAAAATACTGTACCGTTAAAAAAATATATAAATCAAGTCACAAATCAAGACTTTGCATCACACTGATGACATCATACCAAATAGAACTCAACTAAAAAATGTTTTGCACCATATATATTTGTTTGTTTTTGCGCTGCTCTGAACTTCCACATCAATGCCTTTTGCACCATGTTATTCTCCCACAATGTTTTCATTTGATCACTGCTGCACTTTATGAATTGGAAATGTTCATTTTCACTGCTAAGCTGCTGCTCATTCAATGTCTGAAAGCTGTATAAACGTAACTTCGTTTTATATACACTATGTATACAAAGTTCTATAAGCCTGGAAGTTTACATACCTAAATCACAATGATTCTTGTACAACTCATAAGTAGCTCTGAAAACATAGTGATCACCAATCATTTCTAAAGCATCTCACTTTGGACAAACTCTTCTTGACACTACAGGAACACTTTATCAAATCCAGCAGTGCTTTGTGCAGGTTCATTAAACCTTACTTCATATTGCATTTATTGGTACAACCAAGTTTGGGAATCTGGGAACAGTTAATATTGGCAACACTAGTAGTAATGTTTCACACCACAAATGACGCCTTCATCAGGGCAGGCATCAGCCCAATCAAACCAAAATAAATTAATTGATGCATATCTTATTATAGGACAAGTCTGTCTGTGTTGAGACGCTCTTTCTTATTCTTCTTCTTTTATGTTTTTAATGTTAACAGAAGTAAAACTGGCTATCATGATAGCTGTTGTAGCGCCTAAATCTCGGACATTTCTGGGGACAGCGATGGAATGGGAATGCTTGTCCAAACGCTGTACGTCTCTGGACATCTGGATTGTCTGGTCACGGCATTATAAACCTGTTAATGTTAATATACACTCACCGGCCACTTTATTAGGTACCCCATGCTAGTAACAGGTTGGACCCCCTTTTGCCTTCAGAACTGCCTCAATTCTTCGTGGCATAGATTCAACAAGGTGCTGGAAGCATTCCTCAGGGAGTTTGGTCCATATTGACATGATGGCATCACACAGTTGCCGCAGATTTGTCGGCTGCACATCCATGATGCGAATCTCCCGTTCCTCCACAACCCAAAGATGCTCTATTGGATTGAGATCTGGTGACTGTGGAGGCCATTTGAGTACAGTGAACTCATTGTCATGTTCAAGAAACCAGTCTGAGATGATTCCAGCTTTATGACATGGCGCATTATCCTGCTGAAAGTAGCCATCAGAAGTTGGGTACATTGTGGTCATAAAGGGATGGACATGGTCAGCAGCAATACTCAGGTAGGCTGTGGCGTTGCAACGATGCTCAATTGGTACCAAGGGGCCCAAAGAGTGCCAAGAAAATATTCCCCACACCATGACACCACCACCACCAGCCTGAACCGTTGATACAAGGCAGGATGGATCCATGCTTTCATGTTGTAGACGCCAAATTCTGACCCTACCATCCGAATGTCGCAGCAGAAATCGAGACTCATCTGACCAGGCAACGTTTTTCCAATCTTCTATTGTCCAATTTCGATGAGCTTGTGCAAATTGTAGCCTCAGTTTCCTGTTCTTAGCTGAAAGGAGTGGCACCCGGTGTGGTCTTCTGCTGCTGTAGCCCATCTGCCTCAAAGTTCGACGTACTGTGCGTTCAGAGATGCTCTCTGCCCACCTTGGTTGTAACGGGTGGTTATTTGAGTCACTATTGCCCTTCTATCAGCTCGAACAAGTCTGGCCATTCTCCTCTGACCTCTGGCATCAACAAGGCATTTCCGCCCACAGAACTGCCGCTCACTGGATGTTTTTTCTTTTTCGGACCATTCTCTGTAAACCCTAGAGATGGTTGTGCGTGAAAATCCCAGTAGATCAGCAGTTTCTGAAATTCTCAGACCAGCCCTTCCGGCACCAACAATCATGCCACGTTCAAAGTCACTCAAATCACCTTTCTTCCCCATACTGATGCTCGGTTTGAACTGCAGGAGATTGTCTTGACCATGTCTACATGCCTAAATGCACTGAGTTGCCGCCATGTGATTGGCTGCTTAGAAATTAAGTGTTAAAGAGCAGTTGGACAGGTGTACCTAACAAAGTGGCCGGTGAGTGTATATGCCCTTTGATCTATACTGCTCCATATCAATTGAAAGCTCTTGTCTGATGTGTGGTTGTTTCTGCAGACCATTTCAGTTGCTACTGAGTCAAAGAAGCACTGCAATCATCTGGTTTCCCTTAGACTGAAAACTTTGAACCAGTCTGTATGATCTGGTTTAATTTTAAAGTGCTTTGAGATGACATGTGTTGTGAATTGTAGTTATAAGAATAAACTGAATTTAATTTAAATGAATTATTACCAAACAGTCTGCTGAAAACAGGAAAAGACGCAACTCTAGATTGGCAGGAAAAGCAGAGGAAACAAAGAGATAAAGCAGCATTTGAATGCCTTTAACCACCTCTGAGCTCTCTTAGCCAATCATACAGGTACAGATTGCTGAACTAACAGCCCAGATGTCCATTTTAGTATAATATGAGTGAATTGTCAGCTGATACACTTAAATATAATTACAGTATGTTTAATTAAAGAGGCCAAAATTGTTTACAATAACATGTGATAAAATAATATCTTTAGGCTATATATTTTTTTGGGATGGGGAATGTTTTAGAAAATTTTTACTTTTTGCTAGTTAAAGAAAGAAAACAAATCAGAGCAGTTTCCTGAAGAAGTCAGCCATATTTTAAAACCATATATGCAGAGGGCTATCGTTTTTTTTTGTTTCCTTTCTTTTCATTAAAGGGGTACCTTTTTTTGTATCCATATTTCCATCAGACAAAGTAAAAAAAATACATATATAATCTATATCTATAAGAAACACAAAAACATATTGAATCCATATATATTCTCTTATGGATTCAATATGTTTTTTGTTTCTTATAGGATGTAGCATTTTATAAAGAAAAGGTTTCTGCAAATTCTTTCTTTTGTGAGCAATTAGTTAGCATTTTAAAGACTGCTAGTATTATTGTAAGTTTAGGATTGTTATGCTGGGCTTGTCTTAAAAAAATACGGCAGTTTATGTCTCCAAAATGTTAAATACATATAAACTTGTTTTATCCTCTTTGATGTTTGAAGGTCATTGCAGTTGATGGCTGTCGACCGAACAACCCTTCGCTGAAGCTCTCTTTGAGGCTGATCTGCCTGGCTGTGAACTGGCCGTACCACATTTTGCCTTGCCGTGTAACTATGCCGACAGGATTGGGCCGGGGTCCAGGAAGACAGTCGGCTCTGGAAGCTGTCAGCAGCCGCTCCGTTTGACACCATGCAAATATATGCAAATGAAGAGGTCCAGCCATGACACCTGCACACAGGAGGAATGGACTGTGCCCTTCCCAACAGAGGACTCAGGATGGTGGATGCGCTGCTCAGCACACATACATGCTCACCCAAACTCCTAGATCCTTCGCAGCCTGTAATTCAGTGTTTTTGAGAAGGCTGTTTCATGTTTTTTTCTTGCAAAATCCCAATCCAACATATCGTTCTTGCTTGAAAGGACTAAATAGAAAATATAAACCAGTTTAAAGTTTAAAATGGTTTTTTTTTATTGTATTACTCAGCATACATTATCTTCAACAAAAGTATAAAAAATATTCTTTCAAAAGACCCTAAAGTTTAGAACTAAAGCTCTTGCTAAAAGATAATTGAGTAAACAAATCTTTAACATTCAGTGAATAGCAGTATTGATTTAATTAGACTTCAGAACATGCAAAGTACATAAAAAATATAACATTAGATGCTTCATGAGACAGGCATACAACTTAAAGTTTGATTTAAGTTTTCCATGAATCTACCGTTGTATAATCTATCTATATTGTTGAATTAAGAAACCATTTTAGACTGTAAGACTGAAAAATACACTTTAAATAGGGGAGAACGTCCTTGCAAAAAAGCAACAAGAATTCATTTTGAAGGCATGAAATGATAGAAACCATATCAGTGGCTGAAGTTGATTGAGACAAATTTTATAGAAAAATTTTGATCCAATCTGATATATTTATATTTATGTTCAAATTTGTCTTTTAGAACCTCACTGATTCAACAAGGGGATGGAAACATTCTTTAGAGATGCTGAGAAATAATCAGCTGCTGTAATGTGAAAGGTGAACAAACCTTTATAGGGATTTCCTGGTCCACCACATCCCAAATGAGTGCTGAATGAGATCTTGAGACTGATGAGATCCTGTTAAGATAACTGCTTAATTAACCAACTTTTAGAAGATCTGGGGTTTGTGGCAGAATGCGTCGTTTTGATGAAGGCAGCCATCAGAGGGAGCCTAAACTTTTGGTCATGAAAGGATAGACACGGTCAAAAATAATACTCACATAGGCCCTGGATTTTAAATAAGTATCAGTAGATACTAAGGAGCCAAAAATGTGCCTACAAAACATTTTCTTCCTGCTTAAATCCAGATGCTCACTGTAAATTTTGAAAGTAAAGTTTCAGCCAATCCAAATGTGTTGAGTTAGTGTAACACATTTTAGTTTTTTTAGTACATTTAACTCAAACCTTTAATGTAATCAGAATTATTTGTGTATCAATTTAGCAGAACTAAAACCCCCTAATAAAAAAACAACTTAAGTGTACTTATGAATTAATTGTGCAGATATTAAAAATAAAATCCTATTGACAAACTAGTTGAAATTGTATGTGGGTAACTCTGAAACATCATGAGTGAGGTCGCTGTTAGATTTCCTCTATGTTTAATGTTGCTGATTGCCAGATCAGTATTTGGATGTTGTTTCAGCAGTTTGAACTAACTGGACCTAAAACTTTATTTTTTTGCAAATAAAACTGTTTGAGTTTAACCAAGCAGTTAAAATAGTAGTACGTAAATGTTTTGAGTTTGAGTTATAAACAATTTTTTCTAGAGGAAAATCTAAATTGAGAAGTATTACTTAGTAAAAAACAAATTCAGATAACTTGTGAATTTATTGTTCCAAGGCAATTATTAAAAGTTTTTAGTTCTTCATCTAGGCATTTTCACTAGAATCTAAAAGGTGAATAATTCAAAGATTTAGAAAAAGCTTACAAGTCAATTTTAGATTTCATTTATGCTCACCTTTTACTCCTTACCTGTTTTATTTCTGATTACAAAAAACAAGATTTTGTCATAGTTCTTCACTCTGAGATGCGTTTGATAAATCATTGTATTTTTTTTTTTTGGCTTGATTGTCACGGTTTGTTTGGAGGTTTTTGTGAGGACACAAATGCAGAAGCTGAGAGGCAGGGGTTAGTTCTTTGATGATTTAATGGGATAACATAGGGAGCAAAAACAGGTATCAAGAAATCCAACATAAAAATTAAACAATAACCAGAACCATGGAGACATCAGGGGAAAACTATCACAAGGAGCCAGGGTGAGACCAAGTAAGATGAGGAACTGCAGAGGGAGTGTATTTATGGCTTACTGAACAAAGGAAGGACTAACAAGCTGATAAGGAGCAGGTGTGAGTAGAGCTGATGAGGAAGCCAAGGGAAAAGAAAACATAAGGGGGCAACAGAGGACAGACAAAGAAAAACCTAAAAAACTTAAATGATTCCAGAACACACCAATAAAGCTAGAAAACAAGGAAAAACCTGGATGAACTTGAAACTGAAAACGTAGATAAAAACAGCAGAACCAAGATGGTTACATTGATACATCTGTGTGCAAATTCTGCACAAAAACTGGTGATTTATTTCCATTTCTTTTCTTTTAGAAACTTCTGAACTTTCTTCAGAAAAAAAATCTCTACTGATTTAAAGCACTTTTTAGAAAAGGCAAAGAAGAATGAACAATCTGGGATTCACATAGAAAATAATATAATATAATATTATATTAAGTTGAATAGTTGCTCTTAAATAAACACATCGTCAGAAAATAAACAGTTTTATATACTGAAAAAATATAAAGCTGACTAATAGCTTCCCCATTATTATACTGATACATTATTTTTTTTTGGGTCTGCAACACCACATTGGACCATGCAAAACACAGATTTGCCTTCACAAAGCCTAAGAAGGGCAAGATTTATGTACAAAAAGTAAATCTGTACATGAAATTATGCTTTGTTTTTATGAAGTGTTTTTATAATATTTTTTGTTGTTGGTGTTTACATTAATATAGTGGTGTGATAACATAGTATATGTTTCATTGGTATTTGATATACGTACGTCTATTTTGAATTTATAGACCCCCCTGGAGAAAACTCCACCAGTTGCCACTGGGTAAGAGAAACAGTGGAATTACTCAAAGAAAGTTTATTAAGAACTGGCGGATCAGAGTAGCATCTATCACAGGGAAACTCTGCAGAAAGGAAACGCAGGTTAGGGGATAATAATAAACGTGACTGACTAACCTGGTTTACAGGTTCAGTCCATCGCCAGAGAACAAGGTATGGTACAATCAATGGGCTGCCAACAAGATGCCGGCGGGTGCTGCCCATAGTGTCCCAGATGCTGCAGCCCCAGAGAATATGTAGTAGTGTAAAGCCAGGACAAAGAAACAGATCATAATAGGAACAGGCAGGCTCAGAGATCCAGGAGTCCAAAGACAGTTCAGGCAAAATGTTCAGATGGGAACAAGCAGGCTCAGCGGTTGAGAGGCAGAACAGGTCAGGATCAGAAAATCAGAAAAGTAAGGAATGCTAAAAACCCTAACCACTGGATTGAGAGAACGAGAATAATCCCACCCTGATAGCTGGATGCAAGCACCTTAAATAGAGGTAGTAGAAGGTGGATTGGATGAGCAGTGATTAGACACGGGGCAGAGTTAGACAGGTGAATGAAATTAATAATTAGGCTAGCCATCAGCTCCATGAAAACCATTAGAAACTGGCTGGCTACCCACAACTGAAAAAGGACATATTGAAAAGGCATCGCCAGATATATTTAATCTGTTAAGCGTTTAACAGTCTGACTGTTCTATAAAGACATAATAGTATGATTTCTGTTATAAAAGCGCTAATTCAGACCTGCAGCCTCATCACCACGGAATCAGGTTTTTTGCCCTCATTGTCATCCTCTAAAGCAACTAATGTGATCCACCTTTTAAACTATGTTTGTACTTTTTTCAGCTATCAAATCCAAGTCAGTTTGGTTTATTGTTCTATGGGTCTCAAACATGAAACAGTGTGATAAAAATGCACAACGCTGCTTGCCCTCTCCTCGTTCCTCTGAAGTGTTTTGACTCTTTAGTTGACCCTGCCGGCTGGTTTTGGCATTCCAGCAGGCTGGAGCAGAGGAGGATAGAGCCGTGGCCCCCAGAAACCCCAGCAGACACCCCCTCTTACACACACACATCCACCCATGCTGTCCTTGGGTTGAGGCATTAAGGGTTTCTGCTGGTCAGCAGAAAGGGAACGGCTGTGTGGTAGCCGTGGGTGTGTGTGCGTTCATGGGTGTGTTTTAAAGAGGGAGAGGAGGATGTAGCTGTCAGATCAACCTTAAGGGTTTGTATAAGTGTGTGTTTGGGAGTGCATCTGTGAGATTCGGAAGTAAGGAAAGGTAAAGCAGCCTTTGGGAGTAAGTTGAAATCTTGTGGCTCTGCTCCAGACCTTGCATCATGTAAACTGACTCACATGCTACCTCTATTTGAAAAACAACTCCGGTGCACAAACACATGCCAAGATGCCCCTGTGCCCTTGACTGTGTGCTTTGGGTGTGTGCGAGCAGATGGAAAGGTTCATCCACTCTATCGGTACGCATCAAAGTGTTTCTCCAGGGGTCCCAAAACGGGAAAAAAAGTAAAAACAAGAAAAAACAACATAATTCAAACGGCTTGTATTGTAATAGTTGTATTGTTTCACTGTTTGCATCTTAACTCAGTCTGATTCCTTTATAGTTCTTGACCCTCTGCAGATAATCCTAATTCTTCGGGTTTGACCTTCAGGGAGGATGCAAAGAGAAGTAAAGAGATCAAATCCTGCTTAAATTTTTTTTAATGGTAATGCAGTTGTGTTCATCTTACTGTTGTGTACATAAATGCTTCAGGGGTAACCTGAATTAAAACTTAAGGTAACAAGAAGTTTCTGAAATCAATCTGATCAGTAATCATTCAGTTATTTCACTGATTTTATAATGAGGTAGAGATGCAGGAAACAGATTTGGGAAGATTTAGGGTTTTCTTTTAAGTGTGAGCTTCTGATTTTGAGTGTGACCCAATGCAAAAAGTTCTGTAAAAAATATGTATTTAACTACGATGTAAGTATTTGCATTTTTCTTTATATTACAAGCATAAGTTAAAGCTGCCGATTTTTGGGGAATTTAAGGTGCATTTCTTTATAAACTTTACTAATAGAAATCTTTTTTTTTTTGCAAAAACAAAACTTGTGGTGTTACAAAAGTGAGTTAACTTTGAGTTTGTTTTATTAAAGCTGAACAATACTCTGTCTTTGTCTGAAACATTTGGTGTTTGTCCTGTTTTAGCTTAGACTGCAGGACTTTTACATTATAAGATAGTTCAATTCCATTCTCATTACTTTTAGTTTGCTGGTTCATAGTAATGTTTTTGTTTTTTTTAAGGCAGCTTTATTAAAAGTCCCATCTGTAAAAGAAAGCAGCAATAACTGCAAAGAGAATCAAGTGCTTTTAAAATATGAAATACAGTTGAAAAAATTTTTTTTAAAATAACAATTAGGAGCAAAACATGAAATTTCAGTATTTAATATTTCATAAGATCTAAATCAAATGTTCTTACCTGGTATTAAATTAAAGGTCTAGTTTACTATATTAGGACACTGTAGTTCTAAATTTCAAGATATTGCCATTACAACTTCTCTAAATTACAGAGGGACTTTGAACCCCACACTCCTTTATTACATTCATTCCTACATATTAGGGCCACAGAAAGAGGGATATCAGTGGTAGATTTATATTTTAGGAGAAAAACAACTTTTACATTTTTTTCAGCATCGGCTGATATGTGCCTAAGTTTACTGATTCCTTCATGAAATCACTTGAATTACATTGCATTGACACGTCCTTTTGTTTGAATTTATCCGAGTATCATTTGTCATCAATGCATAGATTTTATCTGTAAATGGAGGAAGTAGAACGATATCAGCTACAAGAATAATCCTTAGGGATCAGTTAGACAGATGTCAAATTAACAAACATCAGCCTTTTGTTGATCTATATTTCAAAGCATTTTAAAAAAGTTTACAAAGTCAATCTCTTTTTAAAACCCCAAATACTCCTAATCTTAAATATAACCCTAACACTAAACCGATGTTCTTCAGACTTGTGACTTTTTTTTGTTAAAATACAAATTTGGGCCTTAAGGGCTGCCTTAGAATAAGAAACATAAGAGCCCCGACGTACGGACTATTCAAATGTGGATAGGGATATTTTACATTAATTACAAATGCTATAACACCATTTGAGATGTGCACAAAAAAAAGAAAAGGTGGATTCTTCTTAACACTAAAATATTGTTTTTTTTTCTTGAGTATTTTCTCATGGCCTGGATGTATAAAACCCCTGCTTACTCCACCATCGGCTGGCCTTTTTTTTAACAGTGTGGTTTCAATTGTTTGCTGACTTTAGGATGGTTCTTCAGAGACGTATTTAAAGGAGGAGTATAAAGAAACTCTGCAGAGCTCTGTCTGCACGCTGTCATGATTGATGACTCTCCTCTCACTCGGTGTTTGCCTTTTTCACAACACTCTCCATTCTCATATGGAGCTGATATTTATGGGTTTGCAGAGCACTTCAGCTACGGAGCCACTCTCATTTCTCAAAGGTACCAAACATCAACCTAAAACATTTCAAAATTTTCATAGCAATTTTCACTATAATGTGTATTTTCATTAAGAATTTTTCCCACTTTCACGTATTTTTGTGCATTTTTTTAATTCTCTGTGCTGTATTGCAACAGAGGAGTACGCTGACTTGAAAAAAAAAAACGAGTGACGTAAACAGGTCAAAGGGAGCAGTTATTTCTATTTGAGGGATTTGTTTGGAAGGAAAAAACAAAAGACTTGTTGATATTTCATAAATGTAATTCCAGTCCCGCCCTTGCCTGATCTGGGCCATGTTCACTCATGCAGTAGTAACAGTGAAAAACTAACCCGTCTTTGGGAGCACAATGCCGAGCGCCCCTGTGCCCCTCAGACTCCCCACATAGACGGTGCTGTCTGACAAGCCTGCCTGCCAAACAACTCAATTAAGCAGAAAAGGAGGCAAAAAGGAGAAGCCCAAACAGAAGAATGGGAGAAAGGAAAAGGAGAAAGAGGAGAGGAAAACAGAGGAGGGGAGAGGGCCGGTAGCTGTCAGGGCCCGTCGACGCCCAGCCGACGTTTGGCGACAAGCGTCAGGAAAAACAAAACCAGAAGAAAAGAGAACTGATCTGTGATGTGTTAACTGGAATTCCTGCTTCCAAGGCCACCGTGGGTTCAGAGGGCAAACTAAGGGCCAGGGGTTCATTACCACAATGACACTCACACACACAGACACACCGTCAGAGCTTTGTTCCTGCATATATTAACCGCTTTCAAAATGTTCACAAAACTTTTTTCCATTATACAAAGACTTGTTTAAGATTACTTAGTTCTTTCTATTTGCTATTAAAAAAAAGAGGATTCACTTAATAAGAAAGGAGCATTACTGAGAGGGTTCATTTACATTATTCTTATATAATGTACTTATAAGCAAACGAAAATAAAATTTGAATGAGATATTAAGTACCATAAAAAAAACATAGAAATTAGTACATTTAAAACGCAAGAATCTATCAGATGAAACATTTTAGTAGTTATGTCTTAAGTTAAGTCTCTGGTACATTAGAGAGCTTTGTTCATTCATATATCAACTAATTAAATATACATAACAATTAATACAAAAACGGAGAAATGTCCATAAGCTATTCAATTCTTTAAAAAAGGAAAATGAATCTATTGACATCATGTTTTTTATTTATCTCTAAACACCCAAGCATAAGCCTTAATTATCCTTTCTGACTGAAAACATCTCTGGCATCAATCTGAGGAAAGTTTAGTTCTCTCCTCATTTTCAGGTGTGAAATGTTTGAGGGCTCTATTGCATCTACAGCCTATTTTTAAATCACAGAGAAGTTTTTAATAAGATATAGACACAGGCTCTGACACAGTTTCCTCTTCTTAACTCTTAGCCGGTCCCTGGTGGATTGACTGGGATCTTTCTGTTACTAGTCATTTAAAAAAAAGTTTCCAGTTCTGCTTCAGAAATAACACTTTTACATTTCACTCAGGTACCTTCTGATAGCATAGATAATAGATTAGATGGTGGTAGGAAGGTCAGGTACTGCTGGAGTAAAGTATTCCCAGAGCATGACACTTCCAGCTCTATGCTTCAGTATGTGGCTATTTTGTTTTTGTTTGGTTTTTTTATTTAACCCAAATTTTTCTGTTGTGAAATCTTCAGCCCAAATGTTTTTTTTTTTCATTTAGTTCTATTGTTTGTCTACATTTTCTGCAAATACCTTTTTCTTTTTCTCAAGAGCAAAATTTTCCTCCTTATGCACATCCCATGGAAGTTACTCTTCTTCTGCAGTCTCATTCTAAAGGCATGCAGTTTTTTTTTAGTGGTAGCTAGAGACTGCTGTAAGTTCTTTTCTTGTACTTGACCTCATTTGTTTTAACATTTCTGTATTGATTATTTCATACACAGTGGAAAAGCTGATTTGAAATTATGTTGAGAGCTCTTTAAAATCCCCCTCAGATTAATAAATCTCCAAATTTTTTATTTGAAGGCCTCTTTGCTTTTTGCTATGGTGTTCACCCTCACTTCAACTGCAGCCGTTTTGATCAACCTCTGTCAGTTTAAACATGTTAATTAGGATTAAGATTTTTATGTTCTAATTTATTCCTCACAAGAAATTGGATTGATAGGGTTGCATTTTACTAAAAGTTTACAATTTGGGGGGGTTTAGTCTGCTAGTGTGGTTAAACATGATATAAAATCTGTAAAACCTGTACTATTAAAAGAACAAACCATTTTTATGACTATAGTTTTAAATAAACATTAGAAACAAATAAAAAAATTTAAAAATACATAATTTCTAATACTTTACTACACATTTTCTGTTTAGTACGTGTCTCTGATTGTACACATCATGTTTTTCAAAAAAATAAATATCACACTCTGATGATGTACATGCCTTGAAACCTCAAATATGATACCCGAGAAGTATAATTCCAAAAATAAAAGAAAAATAAAGTAAAAAAATTAGATAAATATGTTACAGCTTACATTACAGTGTTAACTTTAAAAAAAAAACACAGAAAACATCCTGAATGGTTAATACAATTATCAATCCCATACAGAAATCTACTAATCTATAGAGACCACCTGTGCCAAAAGAAATAAGCTTTAAAATGCTTTAGAATGACATCTGCTGAAATGGCTTTTCAAAAGTTTATTACTAATTAATATTGTTTACATTTGAGAAAAGTCATACTTTATGATAGTTTTAGAGTTTTGGCTCAATTTAAAGAATATATCCTGCATTTTTTTTTTAACTGGGCACCCTTATATTTATTTGGAATGTACCAGAATTTTAAAACTATCTTAACAAAGATGTTTTATATCTGGGCGTTTAACTACAGTACAGGCTCACACTGTACTTAATCTACATCTATGGTAAATTTTTAACCACTTTACTTTATAATGATGGTTGTGGAAAAAAACGGGATCTAATGAGTCTTTCCCCGGTACCTATTCTTGTTAATTGAAAAAAAAAACATCAGCTTTTTTTCCATAAGCAGCTATATGTAACAGAAAATGAGTAAATCATTATAAATCATTATAGATTTTCAGGGGAAATATTCAGATCCTGTAAGCACACACCTCCCCCTGTCTTTTAGACAGCTGATGAATGTAATTAGGTGTTGGTTGATGGTAGCCTGTAAAGTTGTAATGAGGGCTGCGGTGTGAATAGGACGGAGTGATGGGATGGATGGGAGAGACACGAAGCTTAATGAGCGGGCCGGCAAACTCGGCTTTAACCCTGTTGTGTCCACCCAGCCTGAGAAAGAAGGGGGTGACAGCAGTGATTGGGAATGCCAGGATGGGACAGCACAGGAGGGCCTGATGTTATTTAGGCAGGGAACAAATAAAAGCTGCGTTAGAAAGTAAATGGGGGTCTTGACCAGCCCCTGCGCTCCAGTCATTGTGGAGATTAAATTTATGGCCGAAGACTTCCTTAGCCAAGGACTCCCCACGTTGACTTGTTAAGTGCTATGAAACCGTTCGACAAAGGCCAGAGACAAACAACACTTCCAGATGAGAGGCTGGAGAAGAAGGAACGGTGGAAAACAATGTGTACTGTCCACATTTAGAGAATGAAGCAACTGAACAACGCAGCTGATACCCAAGAGGATAAATCGTCTGTGAAGACCTCAATGTTGGAGACCAATGCTGTATAAAGCTCCATCCCTGCTCAATCTCTACATTTCTTTTTGCAAATGGCAAAAAGTTTTTCAATAGAACTGCAAGACCACTACAATATTTCATATGTATCTAGAGGAAGAGTACAAACCTTTTCTTCCTACAATGAAAGTAACGCGAAGAAGAGAGTGAATGTTTTACTATGTGTTGATTTAAACCCATAGAACAGATGTAATATGGGTCTGTAATGCACAACAATGTGAAAATATGATGCTCATAAATAAAGAGATGTATAAATGTCAGTTAACACTCACATTATGGTTGTTTTTTTCCTTTTCAGATGTGCAACAGTTTTATTGGGCGAAAGAAGCCAGCCAAAGGTTGTGTTGGGCCCAAGGCAGAATTTAATTTATGGGGGGGCATATATGTCTGTATTAGTGAACTAACAATGAATCACCCTCTTTAAATTTTCTTGTCATTTTACATGATTTAATGATACTTTGGTTGTAATTAGGTAAAAAGCTGTAAAGTAAATTGTAGAGACAGGAGTTTTGGAGCTGCAGAATGTGAACATGAACAGTAGGGATTCTTTGAGAGACCCTGTTTATGAGGCGATGCCTAGAAGTCCAAATATAAAGTAATCAGTACTAGGAACCATGAACCTAGATACATCAGTGGAAACACTCTTAATTGAAATTACATGTATCCATTAAAACTTGTTATATCTTTCAATCCACCAGGAATTCTTTCATAATCTCTAACCTTTTATTAGACAGACTTAGACAAAACGTATTCCCATTTTATATACAAAAGGTGTATTTCAATACATACAGCTTACAGTAGTGACTTAGCAGCTTACAGCAGTGAAATGAACATTTCCATTTATAATGTGCAGCAACGACCAGAATGTAAACAGTGTAGGGGAAAAGAAAACCAGTTTAAAAACATGGTGCAAAAGGCATTGATTAGGAAATAAGAAAAGGTTCCGTGCAGATAAATAAATATGGTGCAAAATGCAGTAGAACATTGAGTTGCATTCTATTTAAAGGGATTATGTAAAATCAACGACATTGGTAGTGCAAATAAGATGTTTTCAAATGTGATGCAGAGTTTTGATTAGAGTTTTCAACAGTTCAACAGTTTGATGGCAGAGGCGAAAAGCTGTTGCAGAACCTGCTGGACCTGCAGCGGAAGTGAAGCCTCTTTCCGGAGGGCAGCTGGGAGAACAGTCCATGGTAGAGGTGTGAGGGGTCGCTGATGATGTTACGGGATGGGGCACAAAGTGCCTTCCCATTGGGAACCTACTCCTCTTCCCTCCATTAAATGTCTTTAATGGAGGGAAGAGAAGCTCCGATGATCCTCTTTGCTGTTCTCACCACTCTTCTGACCTTCCTCCAGTCTGATGCGCTGCAGGATCCACACTGTGATTTGTTTTTTCTGATTTGTTTTTTGTCTATTCACATGAATTATTATTTCTTATCATACCTAAATCTATGTTGTCACATGTAGAATAAAAAAATAATCTTTTTCTATTTCCAAAAAACTATAAACTGTCAAAAAGTTTAACAAACTGTAAATTTCAACATTGTTCAATGACAGGATGAAATCTGTAAAATAGCTGCAATGATGAAATATACACACTTAATGTTTAAGGGTCCACTGTTCTCATAACAAAATGAAAGGAATCAGAATGATATCATGAAGCTGTGGACCAGCTATGAAGCTTTAGACCAGATAGAATGTGTGCTGGAGTTGCAATATGCACAGAGGTCACCAAAAAAGTTTCTGAAGAGAGCTCAGAGAGGTTCATTGATTTGTTTCCATGGCTTTGCATCTCTATCAAAGCCTTAAGATGTCCAAAAATGTGTCAAGTTTTTCCCATCATACTGCAGCCTAGAGCCACAAGGGTGATGTCCTGATTTTGCAGGACTGCGTCACATTTTTCACTTCTGTCCTGCTGTCTCACAGTGAAGCAATATTTTTTCAAAACGAAAATTCAAACTGCAATTTTCGTAAATGTAAAGAAAGCAGACGCCTGTCACACAAATGCTGTGCCTCACTTCATAACAAATATGTTTTAAAAATAAAAACAGGTGAAGTTTCTGTGCTGTGGATCCGTGTTAAATGGGTCCATACTAGCAAGTAATATATTCCAGATGGATTTTATGGATATTTAGTGACCAGCATCCAGGTCATCTCAGACACCATTAATTGATTGGTAAAAGTAAAACAAAACAAAAAAACCTTTTCAAGTATAAGTGAGCTACGAGAACAAGCAGAAGAGTCCTTCACTTCTATGTTTTGGCTACAGGTGGCAGTATCATTAGAAAGCTCCGTAATGCCTCTAAGATTCTAGTTGACTCTAGAGCAGTCACAGCAACAAACCAAGAAGCAGATTCTGAAGTGAAAAAAACACGATTGTTCAGAGAGACTGGAATCCAGAACAGAAAACACTCCAAGGACTTCAGTTATGTGGAGGAAATGATAATCAGTAGTTGGAGGGGAAAACTGAATTTACAGAGAAGGGGTTTTAGGAATGCGGTCTTACTGAGCACCGTTAAGGGATGAGTGATGGATTGAAAATTGATAGTGATGCAGGTGAACAGGTACTGGTACAGAGCTTGGAGGCTAGGGTTAGTCTTGAAAGCTGAGTGACGAGGAGGCTTGGAGGGGAGAGAACCCCACTAAATCTGAGCACTAAATCTCTTTCTGCATGTTCCCATGGAGGGTCCGCCACATTAAATGCCCTCCCAAACCATGTAGTTGGTACAGCCAGTGGAATGTTCAGGTCTTTAATGAGTGTGGATCAGTTGCACACATCATCTTTTTTTGCTTCTTTTGCTGCATCTTCATCAAACTGACAGAAAATCATGTTAGTATGTTAGTATATGTAAAAAATGTAATTCATTGAAAATAAACAGAGACAAAAACACACAACGCTGGTTGTTCAAAATCAGACTCATTTAGTATTAGCATTCAGGTCAGAACCATCAACAGTTCAAATTAAAAAGCTTATTTGAGATAAAATAAAACATACAGTTTGCAAAAATATCTATTCTCACCTTGAGTAAAGTCGTAGGGAAACGCCTGTTCCAACCGTTGCATTTCCAAATTCTCCCGAGCGGTGCACGACTTTACACGAGTGAATTAGGTGAATGTGATTGGTCGTTTATCAAGGTATCATTTTCTTGCCAGCATCTTGCTAACCAGATAGCAAATTAGTGCTAGTAGGTTCCCAATCAGAAATTAAATTGGGACCACGTAGCACTAAATTGGTGACTTAGCAACGACACTGTTAAGGAACGCTATGGACAGCGGAAACATGCAAGAGGAGGAGAGTTTTGTGGTGGAGGTCGTTAGGGTGGCCATTTCTATAGCACCAAAAAGGAGGACATTGTGCGGCATATCAATAAATTACTAAGGTGTACATAAGAATCGGGTAAAGTCACATTTATAGTACAATTCTTAGTGGTTTAAAGAGGATGCTTGTGTAGCTGAATAGAACAAAATATTAAAGAAATGTAAAAAAAATAATAATTGGCTTCCCAGCATTTGTATTTATTTAATACATTGTGGTGTTTAAAAAGTGACCATCGAGATGAATCTTTAAAGTGCGGAATACCACAAAGCATAAGATGTGTGGACTTAAACGTTAAAAAAAATCTTTTTAACAAGAAACATTCATAATAAAATAGCCTAATATTTTTTTAAACAACAAAAGAGATTGTAGAAAACACATTAAACTGCTCTAAAAGTATAGCTTTATTTTTAAGAGCCTCAGTCTTTTGGGAACTTATCTTAAGCGTCTGTGTGTGCAGCAGACCTGTCTTTAAGGTCATCCCTTTAGCTATGGGCAAATCACTGAAATCCACTTTCACGTCACAGTCTACACTTCCGTAGGACTAGTAATGTTTTACAGTATAGTCCACCTTACAGCTCTGCACAAGTTATTTTAGCATCCAGGGGCAACAAAACTTAATGTAAAAGCCAACATTGAAGAGTTCGCTGCTGCACGTCTATTACTTTTATGTTAATCCGTACTCGCACACCGTTCAATTGCAGCTTTTCCTCCACTGCTTACGTCCACATCGTATCAACAAAGTGGCAGAAACCATGGAATGATTCTCCACTACCTTTGGTCATAAATTCACGCTCTTTTGTCCATTCTGGGTTAAACGACGTCCTGGTTTTGACAGGGTGCTAACTTTAATACTTAGCATCAGTAATTCTGACCCTTGTTTATTTTTGTAACCAATGACAAGCAGATCTTTGTCTGACACGCCACCACTCTTAGCCAATCATCTGTTAGATCAGATAGTGATGCGTTTTTGATGATTGGATATTGTGCTGCAGTCCAGCAAAGAAATAAAAAATAAAATAAAAATAAAAATCTGCTCTACAAGCCCAGCGTGTCATAAAGGAGGACAAATACACGTCTGGCTGGATGCGCCGCCGGACGCTGGACAGTGCAATGAAAATCCAGACTGTCCGCCCTAATGCCTGACATCTGGCCACCCGAGAGGTCGTGGATGAGTCTTCTCCATCATACATTGACATGCAGGGCAATGTCAGGTCTTTGTTCTCCACACAGTATTTTGTATCCAAGCCTAAAAGTAAAATTTTAGTCTAATCTAACTTGAAACCCTCTGCTTCATGCTAGCTAGGACCGGGCTTTATTTCAGGAATGTTTTTGTTTTTTGTTTTTAGCGAAGCAGTCCTTCGGAAAGACAAGATTTGGGTTTTTTCCATTGTCAGCATACAGTAGGTCTCACTGCTGCTTTTGTTAGCAGGTCAGCATTGGTTAGTGCCAGTCTCTTGGTAGGTTTGCAGTTAAGTTAAACTTTTTTTGTTTTACCTAAGGCTTCATGATGGTGATTGATAAAGGAAATTAGTTACACTTTATTTAGGTTCTTTAAACTAAAAGTTAGGTGAACGCGTACACAAACATACTTTTCAGACCTTCAGAAATAAATGGAAGGCATTGGAAAACATGTATTCTTCCTTCCACTTTTGCAAGGCCCTAGAGATAATATGAAACTCGGTACTGTTTTTTAAAAGTAAAAATGTGTTATCAGTACAGAACTTATTAATTAAGTTGGAATTAGTTCTAGTTCAACTATATGATAGTCTTCCAAAATAAAAGAATTGTTTGGGCAGAAATTGTTGGCTCAGAAATCTACCGAAATACTTTTTTTTTCTGGATTTTTCCATTTGAAAAACAAAGATCAGCAGAATATAGCCCAACTTTTTAAAATCTGTTCTGCATGTGTATGTGTGTGGTTGTGTTGGGGGTGTGCATTGTCCTACACGCTCTCTTCGCCCCATTGAACAACAGGGATGAAATGGAGATGAGTTAAAGTGCTCGCACAAAGACTGACCAGACCCCTGGGTAGCTCCAACAATGAAACCTCCAAACACAAGAAAGTGAGAGCCTCTTGTAGAAGCTCCGAGAGAAAGTAGAGAATGAGAAGGGGGAGAAATTAAGGAGACCAGCTTGAAAGAAAAAAAGAGAAAGAGAAGAAGGGCCAAACCATCCTGAGAGCAGGAGGAAATGGATGGTGGGCAAAGGTAAGAGAATGGAGAGCCACCCGGAGAAAATAGCAAGGTACCTAATCCCTCCAGAGAAATAAAGCAGCTATATGTAAATGAAAGACGTGAAGTTTGGCCATCTCTTTGATCTATAAATCGGACTCACCCTTCCTCCTCCTCTTCTTCTCCTCTTTCACTCTCACCCACTTCTCCTTCCTCATTTTTCCTTAAAGGAAAATCAAGCCTTATTTAGCTTAATCTCACTTAATAGCATCCAGCTCTTCTTTTGTCCTTGCTGATGCTAACAGATTCCTGTCCATTCTCTCCCCCACCATTCACATATCTCCCCTCCATAATCCTCTTATTCCGGGGTGGGCAATTATTTTGAGCATTTTATCAGCATTATGATTATGATTATTCTCATTCTTATTATTCATGCAGGCCACGCGGAGGGGCCAGGTTTTCGGTGAGAATCTCGTCCCCGACCGTGCCCCTCCTTGGGGGAAGGCCGGTTGCTTGGGGTGGCGAGTTTGCAGGAGGGGTCCCCTCCATTCAGTGCAACACATTTTCTGGGCGTTTGAACATATTGTAGAAAGAGTGCAATAAGTAGCACCGAATCACCCGTCCTGGCTCCTCAACACTTAGACACATCAAGAACCTCAGGTTGGAGGAGTGAGAGGGGGCTAATAATCAAAAGGCCTTCTTTCAGCCCTGCGGTAATTACACAGGCGGGTTTTGATCTTTTGCTTGCAAGAGAAATGAAAGGGGGTAAAGATGAGGACTGTTTCACTGTTTTCAGGTGATATGAAGGGGAAAGCTTTACAACTCAGCATCTTGTAAGCATCTGCTGTATGTCGGACATAGTTAAGCTGTGGCAGTTAAAAACCTAAGGAAATAGCAATAACAGATGTTTGCCAGTGAAAGGTTTTTATTCCCGAATCTACTAAGAAAAATATTCAAACTGTAATAAAATATTTTACAATTGCGATTTTAATGTCATAACAATAAAAAAAAAAAAAAACTGTTTGTGTATCTCTTTAACCTAAATGCTTTGTTTATTGTGTTGGAACAAATGTTGGGTTGTTTTAACCATACAGTTGTATAAATACCAATTCATCACCACACCATTAAAATGTTAACTGTTTTCACTGATTTAAATAATAAGAAGCTAAAATTGCATGTCATATAGATTCACTAGGCATAGAGTGAAATGTTTTAGGTGTTCATTTCTAAGCATTTTGATGAATATGTCTAAAACTCACTGAACATTTAAATTATTGTGATATCCACTGAATTTTTGTTTGCTCCAATAATGTTTGATGTAAGTTAAACGCATCTTTAAAAAAAATAACAGGTATTTATTCTATTCTTTTTAAGCCCACATTTCAGTTTTAATTAGCTTTACTTTAATTTACTTACTAAAATAAATGTACTTTTCCAATACATGAAGAACAAGGAGAAGAAGAAGCAGCTTTAATGTCCAATTTGTCCTTGTCAGATATTGTAAAGATATGTTGTGAATACACACTATGTTAGTTTTAGTGCAAATGTGTAGTAGTGCATTTATTGAACCAGGAGGTAGTGGTTTGAGTGCGACATCAGAGTGAGGAACATTTGATCAGTTTTACCATCAAATCATGGAATATATGTATTGATTTGAGGACTTTTAATGATCCTCACATCTTTTTTTTTACTAAGGTTAAGGCTTAACACTAAAGTCTTAATTGGGCTTAGATTATGGTTAAGATTATGCCTGCACTGGTAATGCTTTGGTTTAGAGTTATTGTCAGAATAAGGACATAGAAAATGGAATAAAATCTGTGCCTAAAATGCTGCAGGCTATAAATACTCTGAGTCCATCACAGGCTCAAAAGACTGTAATTTGATAGTATTTTGATGGTCTTGTGTAAATTTCTTGGAAATTCAAAGTGTGAGCAGCAGATTGATATATGAGTTAGGTTTTTTGAGCTGAGTCACTAAATTAGATTAACTTATCAAATGAAACTCATGCATTGTTTCTTTAGCATAGCTCAGATTTTTATTTAGATTAAGTCAGGTATTCTGAACACCAAAACAAACAAGCAAAGAAAAACAGTAATTTTTGTGAATCTTTATTCTAAATATGCTGCTTTTAAAAATGCATAGACAAAAACTAAAATGCAGAAATCTTTGCAGAAAGGTTTTGTTTAATGATCAACAGGTAGAAACAGGTTCATCCAAAGCTGCATCCAAAACTAGTACCAGACAACAGCCTTTGATTCCATCCAAATTCAGATGAAGAATTTCTATTTGCATTATCATTTCATCGTCAGTCAGCTGTTGGCATCTCAAAAATAAACTGCAGTCAACTGCAGTCAAGCGTTTTAAACATATGAATCTGAAACACATTTTTAACAAGGAATCCGATATTTTCCAATGAGGCTCCAGCTCGCCTGTGATGAACTAAAAAAAAACACCCTGAACCAAAAATGTTTGACTAAATACAGATGCTTAGATGAAATTAGCATATAATCATAGGTTGTGTAGCAACATTTTATGAAGAAGTTAAAATGTTAGAAAAATACTAATTCCTATAAAATCTTGTATCTGTGCACAAAGCTCCATTCTTCATCAACCTCTTCGGTTTGGGTCTTCACTTTGGGAACCTGGGTGCAGGTTTGGTGTGGTTGAATCTGGGCAGTCTACAGACTCCACAGGGACAGGGAGCAACACCTGGAGCCCCCACAGAGCTCCACTGCACTGGGGCCAGCGAGGCCTCCATGGGGCCCGAAGGAACCGGAGCACATTTAGCTGTTGTGGAGGATGGTGACCCGGCAGAAGAAGAAGAGGAAGAAGAAGAGGCGGCTGATAGGAGGGGTTCATGAGTCAGTAGGAGCTGTCCGGGACCGGTGATTAGGGGCCACCCCCCAGCAAACAGCAGCCGGGGGACCGGCCCAGTGCTCACCCCCATCCCGATGCTTACCTCCCCCAGCAGCCGCCGCATCTCCTGCAAAGATGAACCTAGAAGGAGGATGTAGTTCCTGGCCAGAACCAGGGTGGAGATTTTGGAGAGCCTCCGGCCTGGAGGAGCCCCCGGCGCATGTGACTGAGAGGGAGAGGAGGAAGAGGAAGCATAAGGCACCATGACTTCCCTCAGGGCATCCATTGCGATGTTCAAGTCCTGCATCCTCTTCCTCTCTCTGCTGTTGATCTTCCTCCTCAACTCCTGCTGCTCCTCTGGACTTAGCTCCTTCTGGGGTTTGGCTGCTCTTGGGCCATTCTGCAGGCTGAGGAGCGGTGCAGCATTCAGGCGGGAGTTTAAAGCAAACCCTGGAGGGCAGTGGGGTAGATCATGCACAGACCCGTGGCCACAGAGAGGTAAAGACTGCCCCTGGGCAGCTGTGTTTGACAGCATGTTCATCCCCTGCTCAGGAGTTGGCAGAGTCACACTCTACTCTGACTCTAAAAGTTTAACAAAAAAACAGATGTGCAAAAAAAAAAAAAAAAAAAAAAGCGTCCGACTGTAAATTCAGCTCATCATCCTCTTCTCACTCTCTTCTATGAAGATGAGGAAGTTGACAGCTGCCATGCAGCACAAGTACAGTTTGACTCTTGGCTGCAAAGGAAGCTTCTTGAAGTAGTAGCTCGGTTATCTCATCTTCACAGCTGTGAGAGGCAAGAATCCCAGCTCAAAGAGCTGGAGCCGTGAGCTAAATGCTCCTCTTACATAGCTCCACCTCAGCTCAACTCCTCCCTTATACTTACTCACCCATCATGTTGCATTGATACATTTGTGATAAAGATGGAGATTTAATAGAAATGTTGAAACGGTGGAGGACACCTAATAGAAGTTTCTAACTATGAAGGAAAAAAACAATGAATCATTAAACAGATCAACATTTCCCACCTGCAATGCAGCAGAAGAGCATTATTATTTCACATGATTTGTGCAGGTTAATGTGAGGCTTTTGGAAAATAGCAGTTTTTCTCAGAAATAATAATTTATTTATATTAAAAAGGTCATCAATAATAAACATCTAATAATTTAAAAAATCTATTTTCTTTATTTCTAATGTGTCCTTCTGATATGCAGTGCCTTGCAAAATCATTCATAATTCTTAAACCTTTTGAACGTGTCACATTACAGCCAATGTTACTGTATTTTAAGGGAATTTTATGTCATCGGCTAACAAAATCTCAGCTGCGATTGTAAACTAAAAATAGTTTTACAAAGATTTTTACAGGTAAAAAGATATAATTCTTTGAACATGCTGTTGCACTGATAGCTGATGGTGAATACCTCTGCCTCTGAACATCTAGAAACATTTTCTTTTTCTACACTGGAAATATTAGCTAGAAATAAGTAAAAACTTCTTAAATTAAGTGTATTTACCCTTAATTTGAATAGGTAAATTCTATAATTTGCCAATGGAATGAGTATTTTTACTCTTAAAATAAGATAATTAGGTAAAATGCAATTGAAATAAGGCAATAAAATTGTGTTTTCTTATTGTAAACCTAAATTATCTTGTTCCTTTGGCAAAATGTCTCTTTTATCTCCTCAATTCAAGAACAAATGCACTTATTTTAAGAAGATTACTTATCTAGATTTTGATTTTTTCCAGTGTATTTCTTCTCCATGTTAGGCAGGATCCCCTTCTAGATGGAAATAGGTTACTCAACATCTTTTAGTTTTTGCGTTGGCTCTAAGTTTAAGGTTAGTTTACCTGCTGGGAGGGGAACGTCACCAATCTAAGTTTATATGTAAGTTTATACAGGTTTTCTCGTAAAACTGTTCTATAAAAGCTTAAATAAAAAAAAAAACTAAAACACCATCAGTTCTGATCTCAATAACTACTTACATATTAAACTAGAACTTTATTTTTATAAATATTTTTTTCCTTTTCATTGAGCAATATTTTAATCACTGCCACAACTTCAAATTAAGGGCTAAGCCAACGCTCCAAATCAGAAGATGAAGCAAACACCGGGAAATGGGATTTAGTCTTAATTAAAAGCTTGGAGGCACTAATGAATAAAAGACAAACAACATTATGGGCTTAATGGAATTTACCACTAAAACCGGTTAACAAGTTGGAAGCTATTAAATCCATCAGCACTGTGTTAAGTGACGGAGAGCAGTTATAAGCGCTAGTAGCCAAGGTATTAATTGTGTCGGAGAACAGTTTTGGCAAACAGTGAATGGATCCATCATTGTGTGGGGGAAGTTAATTGACGGTTTAGAGGTGGGTGTTATTGTTGTTCAGTTCTGAGCGGCCTTGCTAACCAAATTGGCCAGCAGAGAGCTGGGCACTGATCCAGACAGCCAGACAACAGCCCAATTGACTCCAAACACAGGTGAAGCTGGCTTAGGGCACAGACCAAGCATGAAAACCTCAAACGTGCCATTCATTAGCCACAAAAAGACCTCAGGATCACCCCGTTTCACAGCGAGCCGTCCTCTCCTTACCCTGTATCCACCCCAGTTTCATGTAAAGCTCATCTGAGAGGGAGAAAAGGAAGGTTGGGGGAAGAGCAGAGGGACAGCACCGACACAAACAGAAGGCAAGTTGTTTACGATGAAAGCAGACGGAGATGCAGAGGAGGAAGACCCTTCCAATCCCACCACCCCCCTCCCCCCCAGCTGTTCCTCCCTTGTCGTCTAAGGCGTGCGTGGAAGCGCTTCCCTTCCCCACCAGTGGGCCGGTGGCGTCCGGCTGGTGCTGTGATTGAAGCTGAATGGGCGGCTGCAGACGGACAGGAAAGAGAGGGCTGCATGAAAAGGGCCAGGCGGATGGCCCTCGCACCTGCAGGAGAACAGAGTGCGGGCAGCCAGGATGAATGTGTGAATGTGTGCGTGCTCCGGCGTTTGTGTGCGTGCACGCCAGCTCAATTTGATTTCTAGTGCCTGTCTCAACAAAGACATGTAATAAACTGAGTCGTGAAAGAAAACCTGGTGTGATCTTCTCTTTCTTGACTGTGTTTTAGGATTGTTTCTGTGTCAAGGAGGGGAAAAAGGGACACCTGCAAGGAGCCACACATACAGAAGTCAGAATAGAGTGGAATGAAAGAAAGAAAGAAGCTGGTGTCCCCCCAGAATGGAGCACCTCCCCCGCAGTTTCTCTGCCACTTACAAGGGAAAGAAAAGTGAGCTTGATTTGGGGCTGCAGCTCAGCATATCCGCCTACAGCTCGCAGCTTCTTTTGATGAGGCTGGACCCGGGCTGGAGCACCGGTGGCTCCAGGGCAGGAGGAAGACTAGTGTCTTTATGATGGAAGAAGTACTATCCATCTGGGCAAGGCCGTCCAGTGAGGGGTCTGCACCTGGGAGCTAAATGCCTCATCTGTGTAGAGTCGTTTCCTGTGGCTGGCAAACAGGAAGACACCTCAGCCAAACTCCTGGGTCAATCTATCCCCTACACGCTGAGCGAGAAATCACACCACAAGTGATACCACGCTCTTTCTTGTTGTTTCCTTTGTTAATTGGCTGTTCGGAAGATCAAACCCTAACAGACATAAAACATTTCTTTAATAGACTCTGGAGATGCTGCAAATGCTTTCAGTGAAAGAAAATCCCTGCAAAACTTATCATTTCTGTTGAACTTTTTTAGTCAAGATCTTCTTTATTATTAATAAAAATTTTCAGGGAATCATTTGATAGTTTGAAATGGAAGGAAAATTCAAATTATTTTATTTTTATGAATTATTTTTAAAATGCACTATGGATGTTTTTCAGCCCACTGCATTGTGAGACCCCTAAAAATATAGAGCAATCTTTACAAATGACCACATCAGTACATGGATTTCACCTGCAAGATAATCTCACCGTCATTGGAGGCTTTAAGGCTTTGTTATGGAACATTAGTGAACAAATAGCATTTCGAAGACTAAAGAATACAGTAGACAAGTCGGGGAAAAAGGTTGCACGGCCATGTTAAGCTGCAGGGTTGCGTTATAAATCCATATTACTAAGCCCTAACAGAGCTTTGTTCAATCCATCATCAAAAATGATAAGAATATGGCCCATGCAGAGAAGAAACACAGCGACCGATGG
>NW_015151144.1:369849-370934 GCF_000732505.1 Cyprinodon variegatus
TGTAGGTGAAAACAAATCTAAAAACAACTGGAAGCAAGTGTGGGAAGTCAAAGACTGGGGTGATATGATAGAATCCATTTGATTTAGTAAGAAGTGTGACTGATACATTCTGATGGTGTGGAATTATTGATCTGTTCAAACTTAGAAAAATCTTTTTATTGCATTGCATTGCAAGGTATTGCAGTAATCTGAATGGAAGGACAAAAAAGCATAATCCTCTCGAGATTTGCACAGAAAACCATGGCGGATATGTTTGTGAGATGCTTTTTAAATGAAAGCAAATATTGTGAGAAATATGCATCTCTAATGTACCTGCAGGATCTTTACAGCAGATTTGGTTGCACAGAAAATATAATAATGATTTTAGTGTTAGGGCTGCTCACTGCTGCCTTGCAGTAAGAAGGTTCTGGGTTCGATTTCCGGCCCCGGGTCTTTCTGCATGGAGTTTGCATGTTCTCCCTGTGCATACGTGGGTTCTCTCCAGGTACTCCAGCTTCCTCCCACAGTCCAAAAGCATGACTGTTAGGTTAATTGGCTTCTCTAAATTGTCCTTAAGTGTGAGTGTGTGCGTAAATGGTTGTTTGTCTTGTTTGTCTCTATGTTGCCCTGCGATAGACTGGCAACCTGGCCAGGGTGTACCCTGTCTCTTACCCATAGACAGCTGGAGATAGGCACCAGCACCCCTCTCGACCCCGCTTGGGATTAAGCGTGGAAAGAAAATGAATGGTTGGATTTTAGAGTTCATTTTTGCTTTTGTAGCCAGGATCAATTATCAATGACTCTGTCTTATCCATGCTTAATGCCAGAAAATTACATGCACACCAGTTACTGACCTAAGATACACATTATATTTAATATGAGGTGTTTTAAAATATGACCTGCCCCACATAAAAAATTCAGTTTTTGGTGAAAAACCAGGTATTAGCATCATTCCTTCCCAACTGTAACTCCATAGAGCCGATGAGTTGATAGATGGATCTAAATATGGGTTAATGATTGGAGAAACTTTCTGAAAGATGACAAAAGACTTGAAATTGTGCTAAATATTGACCTTCCTGCAGGACAACCAAAACCATTCATTCACA
>NW_015151144.1:376184-379932 GCF_000732505.1 Cyprinodon variegatus
CGCAAGTGGCTCTTTGGACTTTCCTAAGTGGCTCTTAGTAAATTCAGAACAAGTTAATGTTTTAACAAATATAGACATTTTTAAACATTTCTTAAAAGAATAACTGCTCTGAAATGGTGCATGAGAATAACCCCAAAGGTACCAGTAATGTTTTTTAGTGGGGTTGATCACCAATCTTTAAAAAATCCTGACATACTAAAACCGATATAGATTTTTGTTCATCAGTTTCTATAAAACCACAATAATCCTTCAATGTTTCAATGCTTCAAAAATAAATGTTAGTTTTATCTGCTCAAGATATAACACGCTCAAATAAAAAAAAATGTATTTGAAAACACTGATAGTGGCCTTTTCAGTGGTATATAAGATAGAAGAAGATCAGTTTCACAGCTAAGTATCAGCCAATTGGGAAAGTCACAAGGATAAGGAAATCGAGGTAGATCGATCAGTGGCCAATCAAAAAGTTAACCTCTGCTTTTTTTTTTAAGATCAATTTTTTTGGTTGTTAGATTGGAAACAGTAAACTTTGCTACACAATTTTTAACTAATATTAAAACCCCAAGAAGCAATTTTATCCATTCTTTAATGTGAAAAACAGTTTCTGTTTTTTAAACCTAAACCAATATAGATGTAACTCTTTATATATATATAAATATATATATTTATCAAATAAGATATATTTTATCCAGAAACGTATAAACTTTATGTCTCGAAGTAAGTTTTATTCATTTATTTGAGGAAAAATAGCTTTTTGCATTTGCTTTTTGCATTGTCCTCTGGAATGTGTCAGAATTGCTTAAAATCCATAGCTATATTCAACAATGAGTCTGCGGTCAGACTTAAATCTGTCTACATCCCGATGACGCCCATTATGGTGCGACATTCAATCTGATTGTGCCAAAGGGGGGATGACTAAAAATGGGTTCACTCAATAACTTTCAAAACTATGTCTCTAACTTCTTACAAATATGCTCTCAGCATATTCAGCTTATATTCCAAAATATATGTTGATAAATTTATAATTGTGCATACTGTATATAAAATTTTAAAAGTTAAGGGTTATGAATAGTTTTGCAAAGCCACTCTGTCTGTCACGTCAAAGTACCAGTTTCTCCCAATTTTGTTTACAACAAGAAGCCCAAATCAGTTTTTGACAGAGCAAGCCAAACCGTTAAACGAAGGGCTGCACCTGCTGCAGGCTTTCACATCCCAAACTGTCTCCTGTTTACAATGTGCAAAGAGAGCATAATGAGAAATTAACAGTTGCCACTGAATGATTTACTCAATGTGTTAAACAGGTGCAGTGACAACAATAGAAATATAACAGAGCTGGACTTTTTAGCAGGGTAAAAAAAAAACTGCATCAAAGCAGAGACAGAAGACGCACTCGTCTATTTGCCCCAGCTCCTGATACCTCGGTAAGGCCCGGCCAAAGACATGAGAAGATTACAAGCTGTTAATAAGGTGGAACCAATCAGCTGAAGGTCTGCTTTTGTCCTTCCCAGCATGCTTTGTGAGCTCTGGCCTGGGATAGTCGGCATTTGGTGCTGATCATAGTGTGGCAGGGATAATGACTGCAGGAGGGGTGCAAGGTTTTAGCCCTCAGGCCCTTTGTGAAAGAGAGCCTAAATGCCTCACTTTCAATAGCTGCACACGCTCAGTTGGTTACGGTTGTTTAAAAACAGATGGACATTTACCACATTCATATTTCATCTTGCTAACAGCTCCAGTGGCACTTTTAGTATTTCTCTGCTCTGCATTTCTTCACACAGAGCCATTGCTACAGTAAATGAACAAGCTGTTAAAATGAAAAAAAGTTTCAAGTGATATATGCATGTTTTTTTTTTCTAAATAGTTGCAATAATCCAACCTAAAGTACCATAACCTGTCAATGTGGTCATTCAAAAAATCATCCCAAACACAACCTGAGTCGGGGACTGTCTATTGTCACAGCAGATGTTCGTCTGTTAAACAATGCCACCAGGGATTTGCTGGGTGTCTGCTAATAGGAGGGTGTTAGTTAACCCGTCCCCCCACAAAGTATCCCTAAAGCCCCCGATCCTATTTAACGGTGACAATGATGGATTCACAGAAACTAGAGTTCAACAGGAATCCTTGTCCAAAGTCAAACACAGAGCTTCTTCTTCTTCTTCAGAAGGAGTGATTGAGGGTGGTAAGGGGCTGCAGCAGTTTAAGGCTAAATGTTATGGGGGGCGGGTTGAAATGTTTCTTTTTAGGGTTTATAGGTGGTACAAGGCCAAGGCTTGGTTTATATAGGGGTTATTCCCATCTTTGTGCAGGGAGGTCCAGTTAGACCAAAGTCAGTGTCAAAGAAAAAGCTGATTGCAGTATGATTGATGAGCACACATTAATGGGAAATAGCTTTTCCAACACGAGGCTAGGCTAAACTCGAAAGTTGTTAAGTGCGTATTCATTATTAAGCTGTTGTCTCCAACATTTAAATGGTGTGTTTACAGTAAAAACCTCAGTGGACTTTAATATAATGGGCTTATAAATATAATAATCCTTAAAGACTATCTTTGTGTTCAGTTGTTCAGTTAATAATTGTAATTAGGTGCCTTTGATTGCAATTAGCTCTGACTTATGACATGCTCGAAAGTAGAAACTGAAAACTTTTTTACTCATTTTTATTTCTTTTTCTGACTAGTTAATGAGCAAATTGTAAGCCCTGTCAGGTAAGAAACGACATTTAAATGTGAAGCTATTACTGAGTGAAAAGGCATTTGCAATGTCCATTAGTGAAGTTATGGGAGGAACAAAAACTTTTTTAAACTATTATGAGAAAAACATTTGCCTTTTAATTCAATTTGAGACTTCTGGGGCTCTCTTTAACGTAAATGGACCCGGAGAGAGGAAGACATGTAGCAGATAACAGGAAGAGTTAGCCAGCAAAGTTTCTCTGTTGTAGACTTTTAGCTTTAAATCTGTCTCTGTCATAAAGGGTGGTGGATATAGGAGTCTCATCTCTAAAGAATTTACACATAGACTGTTGTCATAGCAATGCTAGCCATCGAAAATATGCTAAACACATATATAAAATGCTAAAGACAGCTTAATATCTGATCATTTTTCTTTATTTCATGTGAACTGGTCCATCACTGTGACAGTATGAAAACACCTGTTCTCAATTCAAAAGACAAAAAAATTGCAAGACAAAGTGCCCTTATGCTAATATCTCATCATCATGTATATGGAGTCGCTTTTGAACAGAAATCATATTCAGCCAAAATCATTACTTGCAGTTTAAAAACCAGAGATGAAAAATCGTCCATAAATCTTTGTGCATTTCTGGTCTGGTTAGGTTTACAAATTAAGGGCAACAAAAAAAAAATATCTAGACAATTAGATTAAAAACAAACAATAGGAATCACAATCCTAGAGTTTTTGTGCAAAATCAACTCAAACTTATCTTAGTTTAACCAAAGATACATATGATTTTAGACAAGCTTTGCTAAACTGTTCATTTAAGGTGTGAATTGAAATTTGAAGATTTTATTAGGAACATAGTATGTTAAAAATAGACTGCATAACTTTTGACAGACAGCTTGATTTGAGAAATATGAAATATTTTTTTTACTTTGAGTATTTCACTAAAGTTGTTGCTAGGCAGTAATACATAAACCTAATCAAACCTATTTTTTTTGGTCTTCTGATGTAGGATTTAATCTAGAGGGGTGAATGTGACCTTGCATTTACAAGCAACTCCATGACTTCTCTATCTGATGGT
>NW_015151144.1:381222-394480 GCF_000732505.1 Cyprinodon variegatus
AACATTTTATTACTGTGTCTACCATGCTGTTGTATATAAAGACAAAAAGTAAATTGATATATTGTTAATCAATGGGAATTTCAGTCTTGTAAAAAGAAAAAAAATCATATTGTCAAGGATTCTAATATCTTCCAATATGTTGAAAAAAACTTTCATGTTCATTTATAAGTACAATCACTGTCAATCCTGTTTTATTGTAGGGCCCAAGTTTCACATGAAAATCCTCTGTTTTTCGATTTCATGCAGTGAAATCGCTTCAAAAGATATTCTGTGATGAACCTTTAAAATCCAATGATCATGTCAGATTTTAGGAGTTCATATACAAGTTCCTTATGGTGCAAAAATTTTGAACCGATTTTACAATCTCTTGTACAAACCAAGCTGGCAGATGGAGGCAGTGCATGTAAGATGATTCTTTCAGGCATTGATGGACACATCTGTCAACATGCACAGCTAACTCCCCCCTCCAGTAAGACGGACTCCTCTCTGCCTTATAACCTTTCCCTTCAAGCTTAATCACCTCCTACTGTGCTCCTTCTCACAGACCATTAAAATCCCCTGCAGAACCTGAAAAATCACACAGATCTCTCTTCCTCTTCTTTCTGTTAGGCCTCCCCACAATGAGAGACTGGAATACCTTCACCACAGATGTTGATCACACTCAGAAGTGGCCTCCTGCAGAGATACTAAGAATGAAACAACGGGTTGCTGGGTAGAATATGGATAATATTTAGGTGGATTTCAATTCCTGGTGTGTGTGAATGTGATGACCGCCACTCTGAGTGCAGTGTTAATTTGATTTACGAAGCAGAAGACCCCAGGGAAGCAACAACTCGGAGAGCTGACATATGTTGCGGCGCAACACGATAGCAGGCTTCACTAACTTGACAAATTGGAGTTGTAGTTATTAAAGCATCTCATGATGGCCTGACTGCTCTGGAGGCTGAAATTATCACTCAATTGTTGTTTGAAATGTTGTCCGTTTTCAATCTTTCCACTGGTTTTTTAACTGAAAAAAGCACTGTACAAAGAGTAAAATAATCAGTATAACCAGAAGGAAAATGATGTGACTAGATAAAAAGAAATTACTGCTGTTATTCATATAGCTTCATGATATATAATAGCTGTAGTGGATTGATATGATTCAAGGCTCTTTCCAGGAGAAGCTAATTTACTTATTTTCTACTTAAATAAAAATAAATCACATAACAATAGATATTTTTATCTTAAACTTAACTCAATAATCTATTTGTTTTCAATTAGATATTAGCATTAGGATTTAACAAGGTAATTAGGGTGCAGAAACCAGTAGTCCCAGTCCAACCAGTTTTATTTACTTCTTGACATAGGCAGAAAGGAGATTTTAGGGCCCCTGAAAACAAATAAAGTCTTAAATATTTCATATTTCTTAAAACAGACTATTGCACATTTACATTTAAACATTATTTTTACACAGTGTTGTGAAAAAAGAACCCCCTCCCATAAGCTTAACAACTTTGAATGAAGTAACATTACCACAAAGTGGTAGAAAAAAGTGGAAGTTTGGCTTCTTTAATTTACTTTTGCGTTTTTTTTGGCCCAATCTTCTTTCAAATAATTGTTTCCCTGATCTGAAGTGATCTTTCCAGCTCTGATCTGTTGTGCTTTATTCATATTGGTCCTTAAACACCCTGACAAAACAATTTAAAGAAATAAGAGAGTGAAGGTAGATTGTGATGTTGTACCCTGTACCATCTATGAAGGTAGAAGATTTGACAAACTGTGACAAAGATTCGACAGAGATTTATTATTTTAGTCTTTCTTTAATGGCTGTATAGAAGATTGTGTATCAGGCTGTCCTTCCTGACTACTAGCAGGACACACACTCTCTGCTGAGCCTTCTTCTAGACAGAGTCTGTGAGAGAGTGTCAGCTAAGGGAGGGGCTTCCTAGGAACCAGAAATGTTTCCCAGTTTTTCAGAGATTCTGTGTGTGGTTTTCTCCTTAAGCAGGTTTTCTGCAAGTCATTCTGAGCGCACCAGGAGGCCAATCCCTTCACCTCCAGTCTCTATGCAGCTTCATTTCCCCAGATAAGAACACTGACAGTGTTGTCATCTACAAACTTCAACAGTATTGTCCGTTGATATGGTTCCAGATCTGCTCTATTTACAGACCTGCTGCGCTGTGGACTTGTCTTTTTAGGTTTTCTGGGTTTTTGATCATGTAAAATCAGGACAGTGATAATTTCGCATTAGATTACTGGATAAAAGTCTTGGAGCTACACAAGGACAACCTGCTTAATGAAAAAAATGTAGAAGAAAATTTCCAAATGGGGCTGACAATGCTTCCCAACTTATAAAAATGTAAATTAATTTGAAATTTCTATTCTGGATATGAGGAAGCAGTTGAAGCTGCTGAATTTCTTCTAAAATATGTGCTGAACTCCTTCCTCTGCTGCAATAAACCTTAAAGTTGTACGCAAATCATATATACCGTAAATGTCAAATAATTCGGCCTTAAACATGCTTATAAATGTACTCTTTATCTGTTTTTTAAAAAATCCTGTCTTAAAATCTCAGTTTTTTCCCGTTGTTTTATGCAGGCCAGTTAATTATACGTCAGCCTGTACACATAAATACAGCCAATCATATAACGATCATCTGTCAATCAAATTTGTTATGCTCATAGCATCTTGATTAATGTCGCAGTTAATATATGCAATGGTTTAAATAAGAAATTAGAATAATTTCCTTTCACATTGAGTTCTGTCCCAGTGTTCACGGGGATGGACGTCTGTGTCTTCAGCAGGCGTGGAGCTAACAGAACTGGCAGCGTTGCGAGGCAAGGGCTCAAACATGTACGGCTGTAAGCCTTCTACACCAAACCAAGTTTCTGCCGCCCTGGCGTACTCTTCCAGAACATCTTCGTCCCGCTTTCCTCCTCTAAATAAAAAATTTATGACAGAGGAGACTCATCCACGACCTCCGACACTAAACTCTCCTCCTCTTGCATGTTTCTGCTGTCCATAGCATTCATTGACAGTGTCGTTTCTAAGTCACCAATTTAGTGCTGCTTGGTCCAAATGGAATTTCCCATTGAGAATCTACTAGCATTAAGTTGCTAACTGGTTAGCAAGATGCTTCAGAGAAACCGGCCAAAACCTAACTAGCTTGCAAACCTTCCACCTCAACAATCCCAACCAATCACATTCACTTTAATCACTCGTGTAAAGTCGTGCACCACTTAGGAGAATTCGAGAATTTGCCGTTTCCGTACGACTTTAATGAAAAACCTCAAGATCAGCATGTTTGTCGAAAGGTCCCATCAGCAGCAGTTAGATCTGCTGAAGTTAATAGAGGAGAAGTGATGCATTGAGATTTGGGGCAAATCTAATGTGTGACACAGATTATGCGGTGTAAAGTCAGGAAACATTTCCAAGATCAGAGTTTTAAATTCAGCAGTTATTTCAACTTGTTCATTTGTAGTTCGTTTAAAAGCCTTTTGCCTTTATGACCAGTTTCCTACATGGCTGGTTGATGGTCTATTTGTGAGTTTAGAATAAGAGGAGAGCCTATCACATGATAGTATTGACAGCTCTTGATGTCAGCTGCTCAGCGGTCGAATAGATGACCATTAAGAGAACTCATTTTCTCAGGAAATTTGAGGGGTATGCATGCATCGGGGGACAGGTGCATGCACCACACCATGTCACTCCCCTGAATAGCATTTAGGAGGCCCTCATCTCTGAGTCATTGAAAGTCCTGTCCACACACCAGACAACTGGTCCCCACTGGCCCCATCGCACCCCTCTGAGACCCCTGTGTTTTCTGCGGTGGCCGATTCACGTCCCAGTCCCGTGCTCCTCGCATCCACTTTGATGTTTAATCCCATCCTGACTGTGTCCTCCTTCAGTCCGCCGAGCCGCTCGGCCGGTCATGAATATCCAAAGGTCCGCTTACTTGACAGGATTATCCCTCCTTTCAAAGCCACTGGGGACGATTCTTCGATCACAAAAAAACACTCTCAATGGATCTTCTGCTCCCTTGCTTTGTTTCTCTCGTTTTTCTTTTCTCTCTCATTCTCTTTCTCTCTTCTGTCTTTGTCTCTTTGGGACTTGGCTAAACACATTGATCCACCCCAATCGAACAGTTCATCTGCTGCTCCTTATAGATAATCAGGCACACCCATAAACATACACACGAGCACCACTCAGGGCTTATTAGGTATTTAGCTCGGAGTTGCATAAATCCCCTCATGTATTTGTGCACATGACAGAGTTCCAGCACTTTATTTTCAGTACTTAAAATGTATGGCACAGGCTTTTCTGAGAAAAATAACAGGATTCACATTGTTTGTAATATTTTAGATTTCCTTCTGGTTAGATCTGTCTATCAGAACCAGTTCTGGCTGAGCTTAAGTGAGACGTGTTAAACCTTTGCACATTTTGTCTATGTACAAACTTTACAGTACTTTAGGTGACTGACCAACACTACACTGAACATAACTGTGACATGTAAGTGGAAGTGGTTTGTATATCATCTGTTGGACTGTGACTGTGTCATTACAAAACAATTTCCATGATCTAAACCTCTATATAAAATTTTACTAGATCCATCAGCTGTGAACTGCTCCATTGTCATCTTCTTAAGGTTCTTAAGGTGACTCCATAGCAGTTCCCCATGGGTTGTATGATTCTCCGATTTGATTTGGAGAACTCCATCACTTCTCCAGAATTGGATTCCAAGTATAACACACTCATTTTGTTTTCTGTTGGGAACTGAACAAGCACAAAAAAAAAAAGATTTCATGGATTTAATCATCATGTTTTAAAAATCAATCAGAACAGAGCAAGAAGTTTAAGAAATATACGAGTAAAGCGTACAAGCTCAGGATTTTCACCAGGCTGCAAGAAAACCAGTCATTCAGTATCCCCAAAAAAAGTGGAGTTAAATTAGTCTAATCAAGAAAATTATGCTACATGTGGTCTAAAAACCTAAAATATATTTATTTTTTAAAATTAGTACAGACCTAGCTGCAAATTCAAAAATTTGTCTTAAACTTAGCTGGTCAGATAAGACCAGGCCTAATTTTAGTATTACAAACACAATGAATTGTCTGTTAGGACAATTTTGGACTTTTGGACTTTTTCAGTTTGCAATAACTTTAGAAGCTCTCTTAGAGTGCATGGACTCAAACTGTTGAAGATATCAGGAGCTTTTTGAACATAAAGTCTGCTGGACATCACCGGTAAACTGAAGATGGGACCTTAATTTGTCTTTTTGTAAGATGATGGTGCAAAACATACGGTAAAATCACAGAAATCATTTGGCAGTCACATAATTAAACCTTTTAAAGCCTTTCAACTCCATAAACCTGAATCATAGAGATACTTTATACGGATGAGCAAAATAGAGGAAAGCTAGAGCAAGGATAATGAGAAAGGAGAAAGACAATGCACAGAGCAAAGGTCTAAGATCCTGCTTTTTTTGGAAGAAAAAAAACAAAGCAGGTTATTACGTACAGCCAAATGTTTCTTTTAAGGTGAAAAAAAAAAGTTTAACACTGCAAAATGAAAGGGAATAAATGCATTATATCAAAGCAGTGATTAAAATATGAAATTAAAAGTTTAATTTAAACTTCTGTTAAAGTGACCTGATACAAAAATGAGTTTTATTGCCCTACTGTTGTCTTTTGTTTTTGTTTTTTAAGTATGAATATTGAAACTGGTGGCACAAGTTTTTCATAAAATATAAAAAAAAAAAATACACATTTCTTTGTTAGTGTAGGTTTATCCTCCATCAAATAGGCGAAGTTTGATCAAAGCTTTCATTTGTCTATAATCTTATGTGAGATTATGATGCTTCAAATATTAATTCATTTTACAGGTTTAAGCAATGTGAGCAGAGGGTCTGAAAGTACATTTCTGATTCACCTTATTACCTTTATTTTAAATAGAATAATTTACATAATTCATAACTGACTCTAGAAAGCTGCCTTTATGGTGGACGGAGGAAGACATCCACATCTTTATTTGTCATAAAAGTGGCTCTTTGCTACAGTTGATCAGTGTGTAGATGCTGAGGCAGAGTTAGTAGAAGTAGAGTTTAGTAAACATCATTCCTATGGGAAAGACCGACCTCCAAGGTCTCATATTCACCTCGGAGCTCCATCTATTCCCATGTAAGAGTTAAATCCTGCCTTTGTCTCTGACAGCTTATCTGTTTGTTTATCTTCTCTCTCTTATCCCCCCTTTTCTCCATCATGGACTCAGTTTCTCTTTCTGTTGTTCCGCCCAACTTTGATGCATTCCACCACCGTTTAATCCCTTCAGCTAACACAACATGATGCGCGGAGCTGAAAGGGTGTACATCTGTGCAGTGTTTAAATCCAGTTACAACAGTGTAAGGCCGATGGCTCCCCGTCTGCCCAAAGATATGAATATTTAAAGCGTAACAGATTCAGCCTTCCACTCTCTGCGGTGGCGGGGGATTCAGCCTGCCACCAGCAGTGTCTCAGGAGCTGTTTATTCAAATCCAGTCCCAGGGTTAGGAAGCCCGGCTGTTATCAGCCATAGCGTTCAGGCAGAGCTGAAAAGATGCCTCTCAGTCAGATTTTCTTTTTAACTTTGGCAGCATGTTTGTCTAGATGCTTTCTGAATACAGCATCATGAAAAAAAAAGGTACACAGCAGCCAGATCAGGGATAAAGTTGTGGGGAGGTTTTAAAGTTTGGAAGATAATACTCCAGGATATGGACACCTCATGGATCATTATCCATCATCTAACAACGAAAAGGCAAAGCTGCAAACCTGCCAAAACATGGCTGCTCGTCTGAAATGATAGGCAAATAAGCAGAGTGAGGCTGCAGATTGACGGGGTGGATGAACATTTTATGCACAACTAATAGCTTTGAACTTCAAAAATCTTTACTCTTTAGCAAAGAAATCATGCTTTCTATTTACAACACAGAAAGCATTTTGAGGCATCGAAATTTTGATTTTTGCAACGCTGCATTTTTTTGCATCTAGATGGAGAATTGTTGTATCCAGTAGTTTTTCTGCCCTCCAATCCAGCTGTACCGTATTCACTTTAGAGGGGTGGTGGGTTTATCACAACATCCTGCCCTGGTTGAGTCATACTTTTTTATCAAAATAATCATATCAGGTTAGAAAATACCTTGGAAAAAGAGTTTTTGTTTTGTTTTTGTTTTTGTTTCTTTGAAACAAAAACATCCATTTAAGTAACAAACTACAGTGATAAGAAATATGAAGCTGCTCCTTTACCACGGAGTTGATATTTCTCTGAGTTGATCAGTGTAAAATATATTTCATATTGAGAACTAAATAGCTCCACCTCTGTTTGGTGCTATCTCCTGGTCGCTGTTCACACAGCTGTGGTGCTGAAAATGTTTAATCTGCAGCAGCTGCTTTTGCTCCTCTTTTTGTTTTTCAAAGTTATTCTTTAAGGATGATGGTCGATGGAAGGAGAAAATTAAATTATATTTATGAACCTCATTATATTGTGTTTAATAAAAAATAATTTAAAAACTAAACAAATATTCTCCTGTGCACAGAACTTGCTCTTTCAAACTCTCCATGGTGACAACCAGTAGCATGTGCAAGTCTGTCTTTTAAATAAGGTTCTCCACATCACTTTCACAGATTTCTTTCAATTGTTCATGTAACCATCGTAGATTACCTACATAACTAATTCCATGTGCAATTCTTTTGTTTACACAAGCAATTTTACTGCTCTTTGTTGTTTTTCTTTGATGTTTGATGATGTTTTTCTAGATCAGGTTTGATTTATGATGGGAAACAAACACTAAATATTACCCAGAACAAATCATGGGCAAACCTAACCATGGTGGTGGCAACATCTGGGTTTGGGGATGCTTGGAAGAAAGGCCAGCCATAGAGGAAATATAGGAGCTGTAAAACACGCGGCCAGAGATTTATTTTCCTGATGGATAACAAAACTAAACATACAGCCAGAGTAATAATACAGTAATTTAGACCACAGTATAGACTTTAACTCATTAAAACATGCTTGATGTATTCAATAAGACCAAGCTTCTTCAGTCGAGCTGATTGCCGCTTAGTCTTTTCAGTCTGTCAGTTTTACAAAACCCAGCTGAGAGTCTCTTCCTGCATCAGTTATGTAGAAAGGTCCCTATGTACCAACAAGTAGAGAAGTTGGGAGCATTTTCCAAATCACATTACATGGCAATTTAGGGTTAGGCCCGTGGGTAGTAATTCTTTTCTAAACCACATTGTTCAGGCTTTCATGGAAAGACAGACACTGAATGAGGGCTTTTTGTCTGGAAACAGTAGTTTTATACAATATTTATTACCGTACACACTCTGTGATATACTAAGCAGAGAAAAAAATGGATGCATTTAAATAGGCATCACTGGCTTACTAAGATCCAAAACAGCAACTAAAGATTTATTAGAAAGAGTTTAGGAAGAATTATCGGTCTTTAGTGTCATACGTGGTATGGTTTCACAATCTGTGAACCATTTCATGAATCTATTCAACATTATTTAAAAATATATGGAATATCATTTGCAAATGAATAAGTCAGACTTTTACATTTCTGTAAAATGCATAATTTCTAAGGGTGGATATAGTTAAAGCATTCAAATTTACCTGTCAGAGAACCACAGGCATCCTGGACCAGCTGGTCCAATCATGTGGTCAGAACCACCTGCAGCTAAATCCAATCAAGAGAGTGGAGACAATGGAAGACCCCTAAACTAACACATACTACCACCCCTCAATATCCTCAACAAGACATAGTTTGTTGTAAATCACTTCTGTTTCACCAGTTCGTTGGAAAAAGTTGGGTCTTGCATATAGAAAGCCTTGAGAAGGAGGCCAAGCAGAGACGGTACTTCCTGTGGCAACTCAAGAAGAACAACTGTCCACAGGAGCCGTTGATCCTCCTCTATAACCATTACTTAGTCTTCCCTATGTTGGCTCATCCAGGATACTGAAGGTCCAAACCACCATTTTGACCCATCTTATGTCTGCTGAGGGGTCTGTAGGTACTGGCCTTCCCTCAATAAAGCCCACATACAGGTCCAGGGTCTGGAAAAGGACCGCTAACATCTCTGTAGATCCTAAACATTCAGGTCAGAAACTGTTCAGACTTTTCTTTGTCATAGCTAAAAAAAAAAGAAAAAACATTTTTGCTAAAGCCAGCTGCCACCAAATATGCAATCAGTGTCTGCACTATCATAACCTCTTTTTTTTCTTTTGTTTCTTTACATTAAAAATGTACACAGACGTATTGGGCATACTGTTGCCTTTATATTCTAAAATAATATGGGTATGCCGTATAACAGAAAAAGACAAAACCTCGATTGTTTGCAGAATCATGGCCACAGAGTTAATTCTGCTACCAGTTAGTCCGCACAGCAGCAGTGTAGCAGCAGTTTCAAAGACGGTCCTCTTTACTTTCTGGGATCTTTTTCGACTGCACTTTAAGTTTCTCCTCAACTGAGCACTGCTGCTGCTTTGCATCCATAACATTTACTGTGATGACAAAGAGGAAAAAAAGGTCTCCAAAAAATTTGTTATCAGATATATATGATCGTTTTCTGTATTTTATCATTTAAGTCAGTATTTTGTTTGAAAATGGAAGCATTTTACCAAAAGTAGACAAAGAGTTAAAACATAAAAGAATATTGTTAATTCTGTAGAACAAACACAATAAATACTCAAATATTCATCTGCCTCCCTTTTAGCTATATTTCCTGCTGGCACACTGAGATTGTTGCAGAATCAAAGCTATTAATATTTCCTAATGAACTGGTCGTTTCTAATGAGGTATAACTATGAATGAGTAAATGGCTGCAGATTAGGTAATTAAACTGAGAGATGTCTCTTGAGGTGAAGCTTATTGTCATTAACTATCAATTTGAGTTGTTGAAATTATTTACTTAAAAGAATAATATTTATTTTCTTAACTTTCAAAATTAAGGAATTCTTACAGGTTTTTCAGGTAAAGAGTGTGTTTGTTGCACCACACCAAAATGGCCTCTCCCTCTCGCAAACGTCCTACAAAAAAATGAAGGACTTTGAATAATTCAATTCCAGTAATGAGACGAATAAACAAATCAATGCATGAATATTCAGGAATTTAGATCTTATTGTTCCAGCTTCAAAAGCTTTTGGAAAATATTGCTACAGCATGCACAATCTGCTCTGCAGCTGCTTGATTTTCCTAAAGTCTAACGGCCTTTGCTTATTACTGGCCTCTCTGCCAATAGAGGCTTTCGGTGCTTTTATAATTTGTAAAGAGGTAGACTCTGGGCGCTGCTGCAGAATAGAAACAGTTTTTTGTAGTTCTTTTCTTGTAGTTTTTTTTGTTTGTTTGTTTTTTAAGGGTTTGGTGAAACCTTTATAACAGATGAGCTATTTTTTCCCTATGCTGACATGTTCATGTCAAACTTCAAAAGTTCTAAACAATTAGGTTTAATAAGGATCTGGACCTAAGAATCCTGGCTTAGACTAATGACTAAGGAGTTTAAATTCAGCACCAAAACATGTAAATACTAATAAATGAATACAATATATCTCCAATTGTTAAACATTATTATATTATATGAATACATGCCTATATATAGGCTTGTTGAATATTAGTATATTGTATGAATAGATGCGAGAGAAAGAATTTTCTTAAATTATTTAGTAAAATTGTCACTCAAATTTGCAGATATAATTTCCATCAGTTTCTACACTTTTCTATTGATTACAGAAACAATAATATGTATTTTCATTATGTTTAATTTTTTTGTATTTATAATTAACGTTTCTATTTATTTTTTTATATTTCATTTGTCTCTTAAAACCAAAGGAATATTACACTTTTGTGTATTTTAACTTTACTTTAAATAATTAATTCAGATCCTCTTTATATAATTATGTAAAATCAAAGTAAAAAGAAGAGAAAAAAAATGTAATTAAAGGAAATTTACCAACAACATTATTCACATGTTTTTATTGTCTTTATTGTTTCACATTATAAAAACCCCAAAACAACAAGGGATTTTTTTCCGACATTTTCACCCAAATAAGTAAATAAATATCATTTTTCCTTTATTTATTTATTTTTTACATTTAAAAAAATAAACAAGTTGTCACTGCTTGAGTCGGGCACTGGGGAGAGAAGAACAAAGACGGATAAAATGTATGAAGCAGGTGCAACATGGAATCAACAGACAGGGGAACCACAGTAACGAGACTCTAATATATAACATCTGAAACTATTTAAAGACAATAATCCATCTACATATTTACAGTTACAAACTGCAACTTGTTGCTTTCATTTGAGATCAGGAAAAATGGTCTTAATTCTGGGCCCTAAGATATTGTTGCGCTTTAGAAGCTCTGTGCATAAATATCCGTCACATTTGAGATTAACTACAGTCAAATACTAAGTTAGTTGCAAAATTTGCAAATCCAGAGGAGGTTGATACGAGCTCTTTATTACGCATCGGTCTGAGCGACAGGGATAAATAAAAAAATGTGAGTCTGTAAAAAGTTCAGCTGAGTTCAGAGTCATTTGGAGTCGCTCGCCAGCCTCGGCATGGTTACGGAGCTCATGCTGGACACATGCGGAGGCGGGACTTGGCACATGCTGCACGGACAGGGCATCCCGGTGCCGACGCCCCAGTGCTGGAAGCTGCTGCCCAGGGGGGCTGCACCTGCCGCGGGCGCTTTGAGGAGTCCATGGTGGGGTCTGACCGATGTGACGGCCGAAATCCCGGGAGCAGAAAGGGAGGCGGTGGAGACGGCAGGAGGAGGGAGGAGCGGGTGGTGCACTGCCGGGTGGGAGGCGTGGGAAGCCGCCGGGTGTCCCGGCAAGGCCCCGGCGTGCGTCATAGTCCCACAAGCCGACGGGTGGAAGCCTCCATGGTGCCCAGTGCTGCCGTAGATCTCGCTCACTAGACGCTTCATCTCCTCCAGGGAATTGCTGAGCATCAGGATGTAGTTTCTCGCCAGGAGCAGGGTGGCGATTTTGGAGAGCTTACGCACCGACGGTCCGTGCGCGTAGGGCATGACCTCCCGCAGCCCGTCCATGGCCACGTTCAGGTCATGCATCCGTTTCCTCTCGCGGCTGTTGATCTTCAAGCGGATGGCCTGGAGCTCGTTTTCCGACAGCAGTTTGCGGTCCTTCTTGGAGGCCATGCGCAGCGCCAGCGCCTCTTCGTCGGCCGCGGAGAGGCCGCGCAGACCCGGGATCTCTGACGGAGAGTCGCTCTGCGTGGAGGACACGGCGCCAGAGAAGCCGTGGACGGATTTCTTCAGGGTGGCCATGAAGATGTCGTCCACCTCTGGCGATGACGGTCTGCTTGAGACTCTGCTTGTGTCTGAATCCATGGTGCAGATCCTACACGATGCTCTGCGAAGACAGAAACTTTTCACTTAATGGACTCAAAACTGTATCCCCAGATTCAATCAAATAAATAAATATTATAGTTTGTATTAAAAAACAAAGACGTTTTTAATTACTTTAATCATTCCATAGCTAATTAGGCCCTCATTATTGTTTATAAAATTATTTGAATGGTTTTCCAATGGAATTACACCGATTAATAAATTAAAACGGCCTTGAACTCAGCCATAAAAATGAATTATTACAAACCAAATAAATAAAAACACCTACCAAGTTTATCCAAGCGCAATGATGGTGAGTGTTTGCAGTTAGATCCACCTGTTACTCCAAATCGCTTCTGACAGCCTATCAGGCGCGCATGCGAGCTGCAGCTGGCTTTTATAGCAGGGATGGGGCGAGCAGAGGCCGGGTCACCGGGGCAACGCAGCTTCTGTCCCGGCGGCCTCCCGCTGACCAATCAGAGCCGAGAAGGGAGGCGGGTTATTAGAAGCGGGGGAGGAGGGGGGTGAGGAGCCTGATGTAATTACCAACACAGAGCCGGTATTAAGTGAAATCTGACACACTCCTGCCAACATGGCCCGCTGCTGTTAATATGTTTTATTGATTAAAAACTCTTTGAATAAAACCCAATTAGAAAATCACTATTTTTTTATGGAAGTACTTAATCGCTTTATAAAATGATAAAAATTGCTAAAATTGCTAAATTATTTTTATTTGAGTACGCATTTGTGGACAAAGAATAATAATACAATAAATGGATATTAGAATAAACTCTCCCTACTTAACAGAAATTAAATATTTATTTCAATCTGTAATAAATCATTATCCTAATATTGAAAAGTTTGTTATTTTGGCCTTTATTGACTAAAATAGTTT
>NW_015151144.1:396278-400407 GCF_000732505.1 Cyprinodon variegatus
TCTGCTGGAGGTTTCTTCCTGTTAAAAGGGAGTTTTTCCTCTCCACTGTCGCTACAAGCACGCTTAGCAACATATTCTCATTATCAGTTCGTATGAAATCGTACGAAAAGTTATGCACAGTATTTCGTACGTTTTTCCTCGAAAAAACAGATCAGTGCGCATGCGCAACCAGACAGACGAAAAAAAGCAGATCCGTGGACGGACGTAAAACTGGGAAAAACAGTGCAATAATTACTTCTTCATGTCTCTAACTAGGTTGCTTGCTGATTTGTATCTTAGGGTTAGGGTTAATTGTATGTTAAATTCTATGTTATTGAATGGTGCGTAAGATGCGCATGCGCAAGGATATCTTGTCTCGAGGCAAGACCTAAAAATACGACGAAATACCACGATAAAAACGTCAAAAATGTACGAAATTACGGTGCATAACTTTTCGTACGATTTCATACAAACTGATAATGAGAATATACTGCGCTTAGTGTGAGGGATTGCCTTTGAGTCAATGAGTCGATGCAATCAACTGGTTTTCCTTAGATAGAAAACTTTGAATCAATTTGACTGTATGATCTTGTGAACTGTAAAGTGACGTGTGTTTTGAATCGGCGCTATATGAATAAACTGAATTGAATTACTTAGATTACTACTTCCCACATTATTTATATATTAAATATTAGTGAAAATAAGGTGAAGACAGTTTTCTTTCTCAGAACTTACTTATTTGATTATGCAATCAAGGGTGAAGCAAAGCGCTGCAGAGTCGGGTGGCGGAAGCAAATTTAGCTGCTTACATGGATGACAGGAAAATGAAAACATATGAAGTTGTAGTAAAATTATACATAAAATGGGATTCTACTAACAAATACAAAAAGTAGCTTATATGCATATTTTAGTTGTTTAGAGGACATTTTTAAGCCATATATAAATTAAGGCTGCTATTAAATCTCTGAAGTATATTTAAAGCAGCTTCAAATTTTAAAACATAAGAGCAAATTTGAAAGTTTGTCCTTTGTTTTCTGTGAGAAAAGAGTATTTTGGAGCCCCCCGCTGGCCTCAAAGTGACAACTTTGTTCTCTTACATCTTGTTCCTGGTCTTTCCTTAGAAACCTTCTGGCACCTGCTGACATTTTTTCTTCATATAAACATTTATTTAGTGACCAGGGTCGTCAAAAAAATTCAGAAACAGAGGAGAACCCTTTCCTATGCCTTAGATTTTGAATTCCTGTTTAGTTTTGATTTAAGCTTGCCTTAAAAGTGAACAGAAGAAAACATTTTGAACTCAACATTTATTTTCATTTCCCATTTCCCTGCACCTTTGACTCTTTTCTCACAGTTACCATGTCCGTCTTGCCTCCCTGTCCATCAGTCTGTGTGGCGGTGAGCCCAGAGCAGTGGTTAGCACCACAAGTGAGTGGAGCATATGTGAGCCATACTTAATCCTACTAATCTTCCTCCAGAATGAAAAAAGAAAGGAAACAAAAAACAGGAAAAAAAGAGAAGAGGGTGTAAAAACATGAGAGAATGAAGAAAAAGATTCTGTCTGGAAAGCTGACCAGTTGAGCCAAATGAACTGAAAGACATGAATAACGTCCTGGCAGTCGCCTCCAGCTCCTTTTCTGTGCAAGATGTTGGAACGAAATGAAGTGATATTCTCGCTTTTGTTTAACAGTCGAAGTGAAGAACGTGAGACGCCGCCTCTCTACGATTACTGCTGTCGCTGTTGCTTTTGTTGGAGCACTTTATCCTCTTAAATTCTCATGAAACCCTCCAAAAATACATATAAAATGAGGAGCCATAGAGGAGCAAAAATGTGGGATCTATTAGAGCAACTTTATGCTCACACAGAAAAAAAAAATCTTACTATAAAACTATTGTACATTTAAATTAAAAATACATTTAACTGTATTTTTCATTTTCAATGACTATATTTTTATGAGGAGTAGAATAGAATAGAAAATAAAATAGAATAGAAAAGCTACAATTACAAAGTAATCAACTTATCCAAGCATCAAGCATCAGTTAAAATATTTCTATCTTAGGAAAACCAGCTGATTGCGAAGACTCATTGACTCTCTGCAATCCCTTGCATTGAGCATGCATGCAGTGACAGTGGAGAGAAAAACTTCCTTTTAGCATGAAGAAAAATCCAGCAGAACCGGGCTCAATGTGAGTGGCCATCTGCCAAGGCTGATTAGGGTTCAATGAGATGGAAGCAGATAAAACATAAATGAAATAAACTCTTTGGTGCTCGAACCTTGCAAAATTTTCAATTCTCTATATCAACATTTGCCTGGATGAGCAACCTATACCCAAGGATTAGATTAGTGTTGCCCCAGGGCCCGGACACTGGTGGTGGAATAAGCCAGGGAAAGAGTGGGACTAACAATAGTCTGAGAGTGAGGGAGGAGACGGATGGGAGGTGGGTGAAAGTTATCTTGTGTGCTGGAGGGACGTCTGGTCAGAAGATAAATGAAGGGGATCTTGAAAGATGATTGGCTTTGGTGAAGAAACGGCCTTCCAGTTGATTTGTTGGAGCTGAACAAGGGACATCGCAGATGGTTCAGGTGAAGCTCATCAGAGTCTTTGAGATTTAAGTTTCCTAAAGCTTTATAAGTGAAAATGTTTTCAGTTTTTTTTCTTTCTTTTAAGCAGAATGAACCTTGTGTAAGTTTGTCAGATTTAACATTTAGCAAAACAAGGAAAATCCCCAGTAGTAATACAAAGAGAAAAAAAGGGAAGTAGTTAAAATTTTCAAAATTTAGAAGGTATGCCATGATGAAACTTAACCAAAAGTTATTTTAATACTTATATTCCAACCCCTTATTCAGGTAGACAACAAAATAAAGAGCAATTTTTACATTTTTTGCACATTCAGTTGGGTTAATGGTTAATGTTATATTCCATTTTTCCTCAGAGGTCATAATTTCCATCTTCCAAGACCCAGATTTCCACTAGAATGTCCCCTAAATTCTGAATTACAAGTTTGAAAGGTCGGGCAACAGGATACTACATCTGTATTCAAGATGGCTGCTACAGTTTGTAGCAGCTTTTTATTATGTGTCTAGTAGCAATGAATCAGTTCAGGTACTACTCATCTTTATACGATGATATGTTTTAATGTTAGAATACCATGTAAAATGTTGTTTCTGTCCATGTCAATAAAAGTTTTCATTTATTTTTAATAAAACATAAAAATAAAAATAAACTAGATGTTGACCATAGTGCTGTATGGTTCAACAAAATAAAAGAAAATATCATCAAAAAGAAAAAGATGATAAAAATAGTTTAAAACTAAAACAAATATATTTTATAACTATTGTTATACAAGAAATTTAAACAATGATAGAATTAAACAAAAAATAATAGAAATGGGTCAAGAGCTAATATTTTAAAGCCTCAGTAGTCTGTTCACAAAAAGATAAACCGTTCCAAAGTTTAGCAGCATAAATTGCAAAAGCCCAATCACCTCTGAATTTTAAGCTGATCTTGGTTTATCTACTGTAAGATAAACTGATTTGTTGACCTGAAGTGCTCTTACTGGAGCCAAGATGTTACAACGATTACAGCTATGCATGGTAAAATCATTTGAAAATTTAAAAACAAGAAAGAAAATTTTCAAATCAATCCTAAAACAAACAGGAGGCCATTGAAAAGAAGCCAAAAATATGTGCTCTCATTATGTTAGTACCTGTTTTTCGGACAATTTTAGGGCATGCAAAGATGATTTTGTTGGAGTGTTTTTTTTAATATAATTGTTGTAATGTAATAGTGGCCTTGGTGATCATGAATAATAAAAGAGTCTAAAAGATAAAAACTGGAACACATTTACCTCAGAGTTTCACCACCCCAACTCATTAAATTCAAGTTCCACAGATTCAATAAAAATCTGGAGTATATGTATATGTCTATATATTTCACATCCTTATTATTTTTATATCTAATGTAATCTCGCTTACTTGCTCAGTCTAAATGTCATTTTTTTGTTTCTTAAAAGAAAGAAATAGAACCCCATTATCATACAGTCTGGTTCAACGTTTTCTATCTAAGGAAAACCAGCTGATTTGACTCACTGACTTAACAGCAAACCCTGATAGGTGTATATATACAAATATGCACATATTTGTATATATAC
>NW_015151144.1:400838-403261 GCF_000732505.1 Cyprinodon variegatus
CTTGCTCATCATGGACAGTTCATGGTACCACCATGCAGCACCTCTACATCCTGAGTCTCTGAGTGAAGTCCTGGTGTCAGCTTCCACAGTCTTCTGGTCCCACAATACAGCTCAAGCAGATCACCTCGTTAACCAGCTTGGACTAAACCACCACCAGTTTCAGGCCGGGGGGAACATCCCTATTCTCATTCATCTACTTATGCATGTTAAAGCATAATTCAGTCTGAGCGCCAAAGACTATACTATCATATCAATACAATTCTTCTAATTATCTTTTCTTTCTGTGTGAGTTTTTCAGATTGAAATCACTCTATTATTTTAGTGATTGTGGGGGTGAATTTAATAATATATGTGACATATTATCCCTTAGAGTTGGAAAATAAGCTGTGTCATGCACAAATTAAATTTTACAGGTTCATAAATATGCATAAATAACTTTTTGGCAAGTAAAATACTCTTTTTGTGGATTTTGTGGATTCCTTTAGGTTTAAAGTGGTTGAGATCAGTCAGACATATTTAACATTATGTCTTATTTTGATTTTAGGCAGGAATTACATTTTAATATTCATATAATAATTCACCATCACTCTACGGTGAGTTAAAGTGTCTGTTCAAGGAATTTGTTTACTTCATGAGGTTCAAATCAAGGTTAATAAACTTTGATTTTTCCCTGATATTTGGCATTTTGTACTGTGCACTACCACTACTTACATTTTTTTTTCAAAATCATTAAATAGGGACAAAAACATTTTATTTTAAATAACTGATTGAGTTACATACATCACAGTACAGTAATGTGACAGAAGAGTTTTCAGTCGAATCAAACTTAGAGCAGATACGTCATCCAAACTTTACTTTTATAGCCAAAGCCCTTTTAGAATTTGCAGATGTTTATGAGGACAAACGTGCGAAAAGAAGCCTTTGATGGGGAGAAGAGGAGGAGAAAAGTAAATAAGACACACTAAATAAAACACACATCTGCTTTAACCTTGGTCATACAAACAGAATTGTTTTACTGGTGTTAATAGTGTTTGATTTCAATATCTCAAACACCAGCAGACAGGGACGATGGAAATAATTTTGAACAAGGGGTGCTATGAAATTTCTTTTCTTTTTTTTTGGACAGAAGACCTTTGAGCCTATTTAAAATACAATAGATAAAAATAATTAAATAGATAGTCATTCCTTTATTGTCATATACACTTCAGTGCATCCAATCGGCCTCTGTAACACAGAGACATCATTAATCACATTAATCATTAATCAAGTCTTAGTTGAAAATATCCGCTATAAATTAAACTTCAGAATAAAAAAAAAGATTCAATGGCTTCATGACAGTTTGAAAAGCCAACATTGACGAAGGGGTTGTCTTTCTTAAATTTGTCTCTAGATATGACTTTTTTTCTGAATGCTTTCAAACAAATGAAACATAAAATATCATCAGTCTCTTATAATGCAGCCACTGTCATCTAGACAAGCAAGCCGGTGCGACAGAACGTGAGAATGTGTCATTTTCACAACACCGTGCATGAAATTTTAAAGTGGATGTTGGCTGCAAGAACTTGTCTATTCCAATCACGCTAGGTTGGGTTGTGGGAGCTGGGGCTGGGCCTCCCTGTGCAACTGCCATCAGAGACGGGCGGACCGTCTCCTCACTCCTTCACCCTTCATCCCTATTCCCTTGATGCCTCATCCTTTCATCCCTTGATCCTTCATCTCTTTATCCCCTCGTCCCTTAATCCCCTCATACCTTTCTCCCTTTATCCCCTCATCACTTCATACCCTCATCCCTTCATTCCCTCGTCCCTTAATCCCCTCATACCTTCCTCCCTTCATCCCTACATCCCCTCATCACTTCATACCCTCATCNCCCTCGTCCCTTAATCCCCTCATACCTTCCTCCCTTCATCCCTACATCCCCTCATCACTTCATACCCTCATCTCTTCATCCCCTCGTCCCTTAATCCCCTCATACCTTCCTCCCTTTATCCCCTCATCACTTCATACCCTCATCTCTTCATCCCCTCGTCCCTTAATCCCCTCATACCTTCCTCGCTCCATCCCTTCATGCCTTTATCCTGCATCCCTTCATCCCTCATCCCCTCATCCCTTCATGCCGTTATACTTCATCCCTTCATCCCATTGTCCTTACATCCCTTAATATTTTATCATTTCATCCCTCATCCTTTCATCCCATCTTCCTTTTATCTCCTGATCCCTCATCCCTACCTGCCTTCATCCATCATCCCTTCATCACTCATCCCTTCTTCCCAACTTCATTTCAACCCTTGATCCCTCATTCCCTCATCCCTTCTTTGCTTCATCCCTTCATCCCTCATCCATCCACCCATCATCCATCCATCCATCCATCATCCATCCATCCACCATCCATCCATCATCCATCCACCATCCATCCATCATCC
>NW_015151144.1:405482-420076 GCF_000732505.1 Cyprinodon variegatus
TCTGCCTCTGCATTTGGGTCCTAAACCACACCAACCCTGACACATCCCTTCATTCCCTCTTCCTTTCATCCCTTGATCCTTCATCCCTCCACCTTCCATACCCTCGTTCTTTCATCCCTTCATCCACCATTCTATTCAATAAACCTTTAAACTCATATAAAGTTATGTGTGCTCCTTGCTAATGAAGCACTTATCTTTGTGTGCGTTTACACAACATATTTTCGTTCTTATTATACAGAAAGCTGGGACTTTCTCTTCACAGATTAGTATTAATACTGATCCGGGTTAACAAAGAAATGCAGCTTATTACTAAAACATCCCCTGAGTGAATAAGATCTTATTTTCCTGCTAAACACCGTCCTGAGCAAGACTTTGCACCTGACTGCAGGCTTTGCCCTATGCCTGCCCCACCTAAATAAAAAAAGTAAAAAACAAATTAAAAATACAAATCAAAAATTTTACTGAACGTGTAAATCTGCTTTTCTTGTCTATATGCAAGGCACTGATTTAAAAAAAGTTCAATAATATTTGTTGACAATAATTTATATTTTTTTAATAATTCATTAAAATCAAGTACTTATTTTGTGCTAAATTTTATAGAAATACAAAGTTATTTCAATGAATAATTACAACTATACATATACTGTCAAATAGGAGTATTTTTGTGTATCTATTCCAAATTATTACAACTTGGAATATGTACCGCATGTCATGTTGGCATGTTTCAGGGATCTAACCCACATGCAGAACACTCAGAGGCAGGGAAAAAGTTGCAAGTTTATTGAAGAAATTATCACAAATAAAGAACACTGGTTCTGGGATAAACTGGGTCCGGATCTGGTCACGACTGGTTTTTCACTGCAGAGAGGGACAGATTGGTTAGCAGTCTTTCAGTGAACTTGCAGGTTGAGTGTTTGCAGGTCTATACCTGATCTGAGATGAGCAGAGCGGTAGAAGGGGGGAACCAGGAGGGTCCAGAGGCTGAAGGCAGGCAGAGGGCTAGGCAGAGGCAGGGCAGGGCAGATAATCTTACTGAGCAGGTTCAGAGCTTCTCTCTCAGCTATTGCTGAGAGCGGGCAGGCAGGTTTCAGACTGAGTTGGATTTCCAGAGTTCTTCTGAGAACAGACAGCTTGGTTTCACGCTTGAGAAACCCTTCCAGGTCTTCAGGTTTCAAGGCAGGTTCTTCCTGAGAAGCAGAGAGGACAAAAAGCAGATTAGGTTCAGGTTCAGGCTTCCGGGGAGTCAAAGATTCAGACAGGCAGGTTGGCTCAGGCTTGCTAACCATAACTGGCAAACACTCTGGCGTAGGATTGTAGCTCTGCCCCTCCTTAAATGCTGGTCTCTCTGATGAGCTCATGAGCCACAGGTGTGGTGGTCAGCTTCAGCCCCAGGAGACCTAGAATGCCCTCTGCTGGAGAAGTTGGACAGACCTCCAGATCCCAACACCGCAGGTATATCCATGTATAAGAAAGACATTTCTGATTCAACTTGCATTTCACAATTATAAATCTGCACTTCAACAAGAGGTACATTCAACAAATACGAAACTACAACACTTTAATGGAAGAGAGGGAGTTGATTGCCCCATCCACAAACATAAACCTGCCTTTTGAATGGATATTCCTTTCATTTCCAATTCCTTGATTGAGTCTTACATTGATAGATTTGACCAGAGTGTTAAGAGATCAAGCAACAGCTATGTTGAAAATTTGATCTGGAGAGATGGGAGTAAAGACAAGCAGGTAATATCTTTATTTCAAAAACAATTATTTAAAGAGATCTTTATTAAGAACAGTCATTATCTTGGCACCTATGGCTGGGTTTAGCTCTTTTTTTCTCACATCTGCTTTGCTCCACCCTGCGCTCATTATCTCTAATCATGTCCACCTATTCCGGCTTCTGTCTAAGCTACCTGTTCCCAGCCATTGTTGCCAGATTATGGCCATGTGTGAGACTAATTCTAGCAAACATTGTTGTGTTTATTCTGCCTGATCCTGAACCTCGGCCCCCAAACTTCTGAGTTTTGGTTGCCCCTGTTCTGCTCTGTGTTCCTGCCCTATTTCCAAACTGTTACCTGGATTCAGCCTGTTATCGACCTTGGACCTGTCTTCTGACAATGGCTTGGATTAATCTTTCTGGATCCTTCTCTTACTCTGCGTGCTCTTGTATGCATGCTCTTGTTGCAGCTCCTTTTTTCTCCTGGATCTCTGGAATCTTCTCTGTCACAAGCTACAGACTAACCACTCCTCTGGACTTCACTCCTTCTTTTGGACTCAGGCTGAACTTTACCAGGCTGGCGACTTTCATGCTCATTATCATTCCCTGTCTGAGTTCTGACAGGGAATGCATAAATAGAAGCACTGACCTGAGTCTCTGTTTCTACAGAGCATCCAGTGAGCCTAGCTGATGAGCAGTCACACGTTTCTAATAAACTCTTGTTCCTGAATCTGATCTGTCTGTCTTAATTTTGGGTACAACATTCTGAGCACCTAACAAGGACATTAAGTGCCTTTTTTCAAAAAGACAGTGGATTCAATAAAAAATTTGTTACAGCTTGATATTATCGAATGTGTTTATTGAAGGCTACGTCATAGTGTATTCTTTTCAAAGGAAAAAAAATGCAAAGCATTTAAGGGACCTTAGTGGAATCACAATTGGAAGACAAAGAAACCACAGAAGAAACTCAAGGATAAAATCTTACATGTTTCTCTATTCATTAGTTTTGTATTTCTTGCTGTGATTATTGGTGTCTATTATGTCAAAGTTAAAATCTTTTCAACTTTAAGTTTTATAAAAACTTTTTAAACACGAGCAATGTTTCAAGGAATAAATTAAAACAACTTTTTTAAAAGCCACCCAAAAACATCATTCCTTATTTTAACCTCCTTTTTTTAGGATGCTTTCTCTGTATTTCATTTTAAGTGAAAAAAGCTTTGAGTACAACTAGTCCCTGATTGGCTTCCTTGTCACAATTTTAAGAAAAGCTCTACTCGTTCAACTTCAGCGATTACTGCTCCGCTCTCTCCATGCAGTGCTACTGTTTGACAACACCTCAGCTCCATCTAGCAGCACGAGGTGAGAGCGGACCATGTGGAGTTCACCGCACGCTGCTTCACCACCCTTCCCCGCACAGTTTATAGAGAGATTCTATGTGAATCCACTGCACTATACTCTATCACCACCTCTGGTGTGAACGCACCATAAAAGGGCTGTACGTTGATGAAGATCACGGTCATAGACCTTCAAGTGCAAGGCAGAGAAGAGCTCTTCAATCTGATTTAAGAATTGAGAGCATAGGGGGAGATTTAATGCAGTGAAATGGGGATATGAGGAATTTGGTTAATACACACAATTGGGAGTCAGTTTAACCTTCTGCCTCAAGGCTTGTGTACTGGTCCAAGGCAAAGAGAACAGCAGAAGGTACACCTAGTCCTCAGTGAAAACTTAATCTTATTGATGAGTTGTTTCTCTGTCATGTTGCAGCTGGACTTCAGGAAAAAACCTTGTCATCCATCTTTGAGGTCAGTTTGTCTACTATTAGTCACACTGTCATAACTTGGACAAACTACCTTTACCTGTTTCTTGGATGCAACCACTATGGATGACAAGAGAGTTACTTCAGCCCAGAGACGGAGTAATGGCCGACAAGGATTTTCAGATCAGGAAGCTTAATTTAGAGATAGGGGCAAAAGTCATCATCCCTCCAATGAAGAAATCAGCTCAGCATGGAGAACACCCAGAATATCCAGGCGACTGCTCGTCTGAGAATTATAGAAGAGAGGGCCATATGCAGGGTGAAGGAGTACTATATCTGGGATGGTCTTCATCCTGTCGGGTTGAGTGGAGGTTTGAGGAGGACCCAAATGCAGAAACAGAAGCTGAAGTGATTTCTAGCAGATTTAATAACAAAAAGGTGGCAACTGAGGCAAAAATCAGCCTTTAAGTATGATGAGATGTTTTAGTTGTTTAACATTTTCAACATCATAACTCTTTACCTCAGTTAACCCAAATGGTGATGTTTCCTTTGGGTTGAAGATTAGCACAGGGTTCGCTCCAAGGTGAGATGCATCAGGTTGGATGATGAACCCACACCGTATTACAGACACATCATACAAATCTGAATATCGCCTCAAGTTCTAGATGCAGCCCTCTTTTTATGGTGCTGGTCAGAGGAGTTGCTTCAAGGCTTTCTCAGAGGACTCCACTCACACATGGCATATTTTTCTGAATCTACTAGCAGTAAGAGCATTGCATACCTGGGTCCACAACTGGCATTCTGTGTGGTTTTGGTTTGAATAGGAGCACTGATCTCGTACTTGTAGTTGGACTAATTTTCTAATGGAAATTTGAAGCTGTAACCATCAACAGGCAACCGAGGAAACAAGAGACACCCAGATATTTGATTATGGCACTACTTTTTTAGGAGGGCACTGATAAGAGAGGACAGACCCAAATGTTAAAGGGCTAAATTTAGTTTGTCAAAATAAGGGTGTAAAGTCCAAGTCACAATTTGCAACTTGTGGACGTATGCATTGGCCATGATGTGATGATCTGGAAGTTGGCCTGCAGAGGGAGATATGTTCAGGTTAAACACTTAGAACTGAAGTACATGTAACTTCCTAAATTTAATACTCAAAGTCTTCACATCATTTTTTAAATATTTGATTAAAATTTTAAATTTTTTTAAATACATTTTTTCTTCCCTTGCTAAATAATATAATGAAAGTCAGCTGCAAATCACCCTACAAATACAAATCATTATGAATGACTGCTCTGTAAGCAAAGAAAACAATCATTATGTCTTAAACACATGACCATGAAGTAAAAATGTAATTTTATTAAAAACTACAAATAATTTCTAAAAGAATATTATTTAATTCATTCTTAATCATTATGCATCTGAACCTGCATTGAAATTATTTTACAAATAGAAAAATAGCTTTTAATGTAGCCAACTGAATTTTTATCACTTTTGGTTTTCCATACCTCTGCTGTTGCGTTCTTCCTATTCAAATGCTGTGTCATGTTTAAATTTGAGCTCAAAATGTTATGTTCAGAAACTTTTATTTGCAGTACTGGTTGTGCACAGGATCTACTTTTTATTTATGAAATGATACAATGGGTCACACATTATGTTGTAACGACACCTGCAATGTAATCCTACAGGTGCAGTGATGGACAGGTCTGATAGTCAAGTCAGTCTAGAGTAAAACAGTGACAGCTGAGCCACTGAATGATATCTATAGGACTGGGCCTACAAAAATTATAACCTTATATAGCAAAGATACAAAACAGGTCCCTAGACAGACTTCTTAATGTTTTATTCCATCACAGATAATGGGCTGTCAGTAGACGAACCCTAACCCTTCCCTTTATACATTTCTCCACATTTCTGTATAAATTGGGAAAAGCATATTGAAATGCCTGAACCTGCATATCTAAAAGCGCATACACCTGTCAATTGGTCATAGGGTAACTAACAGTTTTACAAAAAGGATGGTAAAAAACATTTGTTAAGTCATAATATTTTACATCTCTATTAAGCCATCTGAGGATATCCATTTAAAAAATGTTATATTGGTAAGGTCTCTGACTGCAAAAGTATCTTGTATGTTACCATAAGAGATCTGTCTACCAAAGCATGTCAGGGCAGGAGGTCACTAACACATTCAGGTGCAGGATATCTAACAGATGAGGGAGCATGTGGATCTCAGCTGCTTCCAGAGCCTTCAGATTTGCTTGTCTCAGGGGCTCGACGGATTGGGTTCTGCTGGCCAGGAGCTTTATCTCTACAACAGCTATTAGGAGGTAATTAAGTCCTAACACTGCAGTGCCTCCCATGGTTACTATAACATAACTGCAAATGGGAAGCTTACAAGCTCCTTTAGACTGCATGACAAATTGAATGGAACTCATTGGGCTTTAGCTATTATTCCAGCGGCCCCATCTGGCTGGGAAAAGATAAAGGGGATTTGCTGGAGGTTGTGAGGGGTTGAGCCTCCATGCTTGGTTTTTTTTGAATGTGAGCACATGAAGGATAAGCAAAAAAAAAGGGGTGGGGGGGTCTTAGTCCACCGTGGGGAGTGTTTTGAGGGTTCCAGGGGGATTTTTTTCCTTTTTTTTTTTCTTTTTTTGGGGTCTGAGCTTCAATTCAACAGGCAGCCTGAGATTTGCTTTGGCCAAATGTTACAAATGTTTCGACAACCTGGTCTCTGATCCTTTGGGGTCACCCGGGAGGGCATGGGGGTACAACAGCTTTGCGCTCAGAGTTTTAACATGGGGATGAATATATTCACACCAGCATTCACTCCCCAGGCCTCCAGATGCTAGTTTCTAGACGGAGGCTCGACTTAACTTTACTTGGCCCATAGCAGGCCAGCTGGCCGTTTGAATTTATACAAAATATACAACCACACTCCTGTAGGATGAATGGATGGTTACAGCATGTTTACTATAACACTTATTAAAGAGAGCATTTAATGAATATTCAAATATTAAATTTCATTTAAATTAAATAAAGATATACCAAAGGACATATAAATCAAAGAGAAGACATTTACATTTTCAAGGATCAATGGTTTCACTATAAATCTACTTGATGATGGAGTTGCATTTTGTCCACTTTCCCTTGGTTTCCAGTTTTATCAATAGATAAAGCTGAAGTCCGTCCACTTATCCCCAGGCTCCACCTTTGGAAAATATGTTTCAGCATTGGAATAAAGTAAATTCTAACCACTTTAATCAATCTTTGTATACAAACCAAATTCATTCAATCCTTTCATTTAAACAGTCAACAATGTTTGCTAAATTTATTTATGTAATAGATAAAAGCTCTCTAATATAATATTTCGAACAACAAAATCCAGGAAGCTAACTGGCAGGTTTTTGCAATAAAAACAGTAAATTATTACTAACTTTTGCAAAAGATTTGGGTTTTAATGATGTATAAATAAAAACAAGGGGACTCCTCTCTTTTTCCTATTTAAAATTTAACCTAAAATTTTGTTTTTGAAGTCTTATGTGCTAAGAAGTATCCTAGTATATAGAACATTTGCTTTCTTAATATTTAAATGCCTTTATTTCTCCAACTTTAATTATTATATATCATATATTCACCCAAAAGGTGGGTTGAGCAAGGTTATTTTGCACCCTGATTAATATTTGTCCTATTTGCTGATGTCAGATGTGAGATTTTGAGTTTTCATTCAAATATTTACTCTCGGAATATTTCATTTACATAAAAATAATTGCCCGATCATCTCCTGTTATTAATCATAAGGCCACACAAGTTAATTCATTTAACTGTCTCTTATTTTGGGGATATTTTTAGCGCTGGCTGTACTCCTGTTCAACACTAAATAAACATTATTTTTTCTAAAAAGGATTTTAATGTATTTCTTATAAACTCAAATGAAGTGCTATTAAAGACTATTTCCTTAGAGACGTCTTCAAATATCTCCAAAACAAAGGTATGAGGTGAGTGAACAGGGCCTCTCCTTGAGCCTGTTAGCCCGGCGGTATCTTCACTCCTGCATCACAATGGCTGTAAAAGCTTACAGTGATGGGGATCCGCCGGACTTAACAGGCTTTCTTTCAAATGACTTTTGACAGAAACCACAAAACAATAGGCTGAGGAATAACAATGGCGTACACCGGCAGTGGAGGCCATCCCCGTCCTGCAGCAATTAGCTTCATATGAAGGAACAGAGGAGGCCGCATTACATTCCTTTACTGTTACTCCCCCTGATCCCATCACATGCACAGGCTCATCATCCTTAACAAGGGGGCGGACTGCTTTACTACCACCTCGCTGCTAACCAGCTGTCACACCCACAGCACAGACACGCATGCACTCAGAGACACAAAATGAGGTTTTCATGCAAAAAGAAGAGTCAACATCTGTGAGTTTCATGGTTTATTGGTCGGAGAAGTACCCCATATCGATCCATTGTGTTTAAAACAGTGAACACAACATGTCTTCTGTGCAAATTGTAGTCTAGGCAGTCTGATGAGGTTAAAGTTTTTATCATTATTTTATCATCCCATAGTTGCTGACTGGATTTAAAGGTGTTAGTGGTTTACAAATAAATAAATAAAAGAGAAAACCTGTGATCTTAAAATGATAAAAATAGCTTATGCAAACTCTTTTGATGAATAGCATACCTAAAAGGACAATGATCATCACAGGAAATAAAGTGATAAACCCATAATACTACATGAAACACTGAAAAAAAACACCTAACTATAGAATAGAATATAATATAATAGAATAGAATAGAATAGAATAGAATAGAATAGAATAGAATATCCCTTTATTGTCCCACAGTGAGGAAATTGTGGTGTTACAGCTGCAAAAGGTTATAGCAAGTAGTGTTGCACCAATACCGATACCAGTATCGGTACGGGGCCCCGATACTGCCCTAAAATGGTGTTATCGGTATCGGCGAGTACCAACAAATAGGGCACTGATACCATTTTGAGAGCCATAAGTTTATTCAACTATTGTCACCCACTCCTGGTAGGCAATAAAAAGTTCTACTGGATTCACTTTGTATTAGATTTTTTTCCTNGAATAGAATAGAATAGAATAGAATAGAATAGAATAGAATAGAATAGAATAGAATAGAATAGAATAGAATAGAATAGAATAGAATAGAATAGAATAGGAAAGCCCTTTATTGTCCCACAGTGGGGAAATTGTGGTGTTACAGCTGCAATAGGTTATAGCAAGTGGTCACTCAATGTGGACCTCAAAAAGTGTATAAAAAAACAGAATAAGTTACAGAGTTAAGGAAATAAATAAGTACTGCACTGTACAGTATTTTGCAATATAAATGCTCTGTATGTAGAGAGTAATTTATCAATGGACATTTTTACAATAATGGATATGTGAAAAATAGCAGCAACATCAGAGATGTGCAAAATGACAGCATGATGTTAATCAACTGACTAAGACAGAAACTTTGCAAAAATCAACATGAATGAAACAACTTATTGAGGTTATTGGGAGCAGTGGTGATTATAAAGTCTTCCAGCTGCTGGGAGGAAGGATCTGTGATAACGCTCCCTGGTGCATTTAGGGTGCAGCCGTCTGTGTCTGAAGGAGCTCACCAGTTCTGCAGCAGCTTCATGCATGGGGTGGGAGACATTATCCAACAGAGATGTTATTTTACTTTCCCACCTCCTGCATCTACTGCACTAAGATATTCTTGTCTTAGAAAGTCTTAGATTGCATTATTTTTAATGGGGGACAGTTTTTCTAGCCAGTAACATTCTGCATTCCCATTCACACACTGAAACCTTTAAATCCTGAGTATATCATAATAAAATAAATAGTCATTTTAAGATGATAAAAGTTGGCTATGGTCTATTAAAACTAACTGCTGGTTTCAACAAACATTATTATCGTTAAATCAAATCCAAAGAGGAACCCTGGCATATTTATATTATGAGAGAATTGTGATCTTTTCATGCATGGAGGGTTGTTGGTAGGGTGGATTTTTTTGAATGACATAATGTAAGAATAGTTGGACAAATCTTTGCTTCCCAGCGAGGGAACTTGTCTCCAAAAGAAAAGACTCTAAAACAAAGACAGGATTTTGCAGTTGGCAAATTCAAAGAACTAGATCTTACCTACTCGCCTTTTACGAAGTCATCTTTGCATTTTTTACAAAGAGCATGTATTATTCAGCTAGGGTTTATCTAATACTTGAAGTATCTCTGAGGGGGCTGTTTTCCTGCATGAAGATGACTGTGTGCATTATGTATGTGAGAATTTTTGAGTAGGTATGGATGTGTGTAACCCTCACTTCCCATCCATTCAGCTGCAATGTTGTTGCATGCCCTCTGTGGCTGGCCTGGTTTTGGTCCAACAGAACAGAATGCGTGGAGCGAAGGAGGGAGGTGACGGGAGAAAGAACGAGTAGGAGGTGGGGGTCTGCTTGGAGAAGGAGGGGGGGTGCTGTTTGTCACTGTGAATCGGCTCAGGGTGTTTCACATCATCTGTCCATTGATGGCTGCCCCTCCCCTGTTGTAAAACAAGCTCCTACGGGCCCGCCTGAACACTGAGGGCATTGTGTCCCACCCTCGCAGGAAACATACCACCCAAAGTGCTGAAACCCCCCCCTTCTCTCACCACCCTCAGCATCCCTCATCCTTTACTTTCTCCCCCGTGCATCTTCTCCATCTTTCTATTTTCTTTCCGGTGTTAATTTTAGGTTGGAGATTGAAAATTGCAAGAACCAACGAAGCAACATGCAGGAATAAGAGGAATAAATGAATCTAGGGTAGGGAAAAAGAGAGCCAGAAACAAGTGGAAGAGACTTAGGGAGGTGCAGAAGGGACGACGGGTATGGAGAGCTGGTGTAAAGGGGGCGTAACCCCATGGTTTCTGTAATATGGAGGGCTAATGGGAAGATTGATGGATTGAGACAGCAAAACAAAACAAGGGGTGGTGATAAAATGTAGAGTGGGGAATAAAGCAAGCAGGCATTGGGCTGAATGGCGTGTTGAAGCCTCGATTCTGGGGATGTGTGAGTGTGTGTGCCATAGAGCTGGCCAAAGGGGGAAAATTTACTACCTTTTGGGGGCAGGGAGTGGGTGTGACTCGTTCCCTAATTGCCAAGGAGGTCTCGGGAGCTTCGGGTACAAGACAAGTGGAAGGGTGGGAGAATGAGACAGGATACAAGAGGTTAGTGCAGGTCAGAGCTGACCACCTAAGATGCCCCAAGCAAAAGACGTAACCCCCCACCCCATCGCAGCCCTTCCTGAGTGCCCTGATTGAATGCTATAAATAAATATCTTGTCTTCTTTTCCTGAAAGCGGATAATTTACTGCCCACCCATTCCGCTCTGCCCATCTCTTCTCCATTTCTCAGCAGCGTTGCCAGGCGGTGAATGGGTCTCATCCTTTGAGTTTGGAGAGCCTGGCCTGTGTTATCTGGAGGGGCTGTCCTCACAGTTTGGAGCACTCTGGAGTGGAAGCAGACAAACACGCATACGCTTGTATGTTGAATGCCACACATCCACCTTAAATCAGCATACCCTTTTAGTAAGAAAGTGAGAGATTCTTGTAAGAGAGACCTGTTGTTCAGGCAGGTGATGAGATCATACTCCTTTCTTCTCTAATTAAACAAGAGACTGGTGAGTACTTCAAGGTGGAGGATTTTCACTCTGTGGAAGAGTCAAAATCAGAGTACTTAGAATGTTCTTATGTATTTTTTATATATATTCCAATTACTTTATAAAATACATATCTGTACTTTAGATCAGACTGCATCAATGATTTTAGAAGATAACTCCAGCTGACTCTGAATAGAAGTTACTTCTGTTGAACGTTGACTCATTTTGTCTTATTAACCTGCTGATTTCAGCATATTTATGGTTCTTTTATTATATATTTAAACAAATGAATATGTTACTCTCATTTGACCTTCCTTCTTCCATGTTTTTACTGGTTCTCCTGGATGAATTGTCGTAAACTGCAAAAAGCACTTAACAAGTTTCTTTTAACAATGCCTTTCTTCTAAGTGCTAATGCAGAAAGGGGAGATTTGTAGGCTGATTTATTATTATTCTGACCACAGATTCTCTCATCTGAGCTGAGGATTTCTGCACCTATTCACCATGAAGTATCCTCTTGTTTTCTTTTCAAAGAACTTCTACAAATGTCATAATCTGTAATGCATTTTATCTGATGAACTGAGCTGCTTTGTTCACAGCTTTGGATTTAGTTTTATGTTCTAACCCTGTGGTCAAAGGCGGGTAGAAGTTGTACTCAAGTAAGTGTAAAAATTAGCTATCCAAAGAAATTACTCAATTAAGACTGGAAAATAATTTGGTAAAAGGCTACTGAGTAGCAACTACATCTAATATTTAAAATTCTCTAGCAAAGACAGACCAAAATGTGAGAATTTGTGCAAATTTTAAAGATTAATAACAAAATCAAAACTTATAAAACCAGTTGAATAAGAATAAAAATCCCTTTTTTATATCCACTGCAAATCCAACAATGTTTCTATCCAGGCTATTGAAGCCATCTGCTCCCTTGGAAGCTTGTGTGAACTTAATTCACCTGCCTTCAGAAAGAAAAACAGAACGTGAGCAGAACTGCTAGGTCACCCGTGATTTTTGTGCAATCAACAACAGCCGCTCTAAAGATGGCTGAAAGCAGAGAATAATAAAAGGAAAAAAAATGAAAGAAAGTCTATCGGCAGCTGCCAGCCTCTGCTGCGTTGCCAGTCAAAGACCCAAGCTAAGAAACTGTACGCTTTACACATGGCGTCCAAGAGAGGGAGAGGATCTTCTGGAGAAAAACAGTCTGGAATCTGTGTTAAAATCATTTGTTTAAGCTGATAAAACCGACAGCGTCAGCCGCACCCAGCCTGCACTCCTACAGGAAGCTTTAGATTGTAACACGGTCAACAACATGCCGAAGCTGGCAAGATCAAGAATTCGATTCTTTTTGATTCTTTGAAGAAAATGTCAAGTGTGAAAAATGAGGCAGCATCTAGAATTTTCTGTAATCACCCAATAAAAAGGCACAAGCTTTAAACAAGTCCAGCTGATAAAGCAAGTAGTCTGTGCTTTGAAAGTTTCCAAACAATCTGTTTATTTATTTAAATAAAACAAATCTAATGTTAGACTTAATAGTAAGAATATTAAAAAGCATTTTATATGCTGGCTTTGGTATTTTCCAAGCTGAATAGCTGAACAAATTTCCACTCCACATCCAAATATGCTAGGAAAAATTGATTTAAAACATATTTTTTGTTGCTCGTGCACTTTTTTCAATATTGTAGTGAAAGACTTTAAAAAAAAGTCAAATGTCTTGCATCATAAACTCTAAATTTATATAAAAAAAATGTATTATAAGACCAATTCAAAATCATTTTCCTCTTCTGAATATGGAGAAGAAAAATATTATGTTTAACACAAAAAAGGACCTTCAAAACACCACCTTTCAAGCTATTGATATCTGTTGCATCAACTTGTGTAGAGTGCAATAAAATACTGCAGTGACTCACCATTGTGATCAAATAATTAATAAGCAGCTGCTTTGAAATTAGAGTTTTGAATCAAGTTTTCCTGTTCTTTACTATTTATTTACTTTTATATATATATATAGAATTGTTTTAAGAGTTTCTGCACATTTAAACACATGATCTGGTTTCTATCATTGATGCTGAAAAAGGAAATACTTCCTATCAATAAATGGTGACATAAATGGCAGTCTAATGATATTGTAGTAATGGCTGATTATGCACACTTGTTTCCAAGATATACAGAGCGTTAACAATTGAAAACCTGACTTCAATCTGGCAGCACCTGCAGTGTATTTCACTGTGTGTGTATAAATGTGTGTGTCTGAGTTTAACAGGCAGGTGATAATGAGGCAGACTAGGCTGTGCTGGATTCTATAATGAGAATACTGGCAGAGAGGGGCCGGGCTTGTGCCACTAATGGGCCCCTATAGCCTCTAATAAGCAGTAATTATAGTGTGTGTTAACCAAGTGACTCCAACAGAGTTGAAAATCGTTACCTTCACACACAGCTACTCCAGCTACCAGCCCTCCCACAGAGGAATACTAAGTAACATCGCTGGAAAGTGGGTTCAGCTCAGCCGACTGTTAGGAATCACTTGGTCAATTGGTTTTTGGTTTAGTGTCACAGCCACACCCATATAGTTGTACTGTAGAAATATTAAATATCTTAATTAAAGTCTGAACAATAATTCAAGAAGGATATAAATATCTCAAAAATGAAATATGCATTGTGTATTTTTTTTACTTAAAAAAATATTTGCATCTATTTTCCTTTAATTGGAGTATAAAAATGGGAGAATCTGCTCGTCCAACTGGTTCAAGTCTTTACCCCCGTTAGACATGCATTTAATTAGTGTATATAGGGCCTTAATTTTGCCTCCTGTATGCAATTTTTTCAAATTCTTTAAACCTCCACATGTTTCTATTCATGTGCAGAACTCCAGGATATGACTGCCACCCAGCTTTTATTATTTTGGGATACTTCTGTTGAGGAAATGCAGTGCAATTACTCAATAAAAGGAATAAAATGGCTAAAATCTACATTTTCTTTATATCGATATTGTTAGGATAATTATCATTGATGTGTGAGTTTATTACACATTAATATTAGCTGCCTGTTGCATGTCAGAACTGATGTTTTCCAGAATAGTTTGTCTAATTAAGACAGTTCCTCTGTCCGGATAAATAGTTAGAATATTCATTCTGTATGTGGAAAATATTTGGGAGTGGAATGAGAGCAGGTGTCCTTCAACTAAAAACAAAGCCTAATATTTTGATAAGGCTGGAGCTGTCATGATGGGTTCACTGATGAGACCCAGTTATGCAGAACACCACGGAGACGGAAACAATGGTAAAAGTTTAACAAAGTTTATTGTTCACAAGCACATGGAATTATGACTGGAACTGGTTCAGGCCTGGGGACTGGTTCACTGGAGTCTGTGTAGATAACAGAGCAGTTAGCTTTGAGAGCAATGGGGTTTGGTTTTGTGATGTTCAGATTTATACCTTGAGGGTTCCGGTTTGAGCTCAGAGAGAGGAGCTGTTGGGTCCA
>NW_015151144.1:421151-422142 GCF_000732505.1 Cyprinodon variegatus
GCCTTTTATGTAATATATTTTTTCAAGCGTCCTTCACCCTTGAATAACAACTGTCATTCCAATGTTTTGGAGACTTTCAGACACTATGTGTCCCCTTGGGTTGCTCTTTGACCTCCAGTCAACCTCAGCCTGACCCCCTGAAGACACTGCATACAGGGGAAGCCCTCTCAGTGACCTCATCCATCACAGCAGCAGCCAGGGAACAGGTTCACCTCTGCAGCATTGTGTCATCATTAATTAAACCGATATAACACTCTTCTTCTCTTGTTCCAATTTTGCCCTATCTGTCAACATATCCTCCAACTGCTCTGTGATTTATAGACCTTTGCTAAACTTCACAGATCTCATATCTATAGGCTAATCCTCTGCAAGGAATATTAAGCCTCTGGAAACTTTATCTTACATACAAGCATGTTAAGGCTTACTGACGTTCTCTACAGCTTCTTCACCACAGCCATCAGGCAGCTGAATGGTGAAAAAAAACAAAACTCTAAATCATGTAACAGACTCTGCATCAAACTGACCATATCAATGCGTTTTTTTTTGCACCATGTTTTATCTCCAACAATCTTTACATTTGATCACCGCTGCACTTTAAGAAAATGGAAATGTCATGAGAGCTGTACAAAACGAAATGATGTTTTTTATACTCTCTGTGGATGCAAAATGACAATAAATGTTTTCTAAGTCTAAATCTACAGTTAAGTTAAGTTTTGCATCATTTTCATATGATTAGACAATAATTTAGTTGTACATGTTTGGTGTATAATGCTTGAACAATATTGATTTAGTTGCAAAGTTTTTAACTATGGATGACTGATGCTAAAAGTGCAGCAGCTTAATTTTTAAATCATTGATACAATATTGCTGGAGAAACAAAAATTTGAATTGCTCCAAGGGACCTTTTATTTGCAGTTCTGTTCTAGCGAATATAATAGATTTTTTTATACATTTATTTTGTATCGTGCCTTTGGTACAGGGCCAATAAAAG
>NW_015151144.1:424106-426700 GCF_000732505.1 Cyprinodon variegatus
ACCAATCAGACAGACACAGCACTGCTGATGGAGATCACTATCATCACTCCCATGAAACGGTTTTTTAAAACCTAAATTAACTTAAATGTTGAAACTTGCCGGCAAAATATGTTTCATTTTGTTATTCTGGTGCCTGCATGAAAACCGCTAACATCTCCTTCCAAGCTGCCTTGCACAGTAGCAGAAAAACCCCAAGTGCCGACCGGGCCAGAGGCAGCTATCGATAAGGGATTTCCAGTGACAGCACACCGTAGGTATATTGGGGTTTCGTGCTGGTCCGACAGCAAAAAAATATTTGAACGCAGGATTGTAATCTTAATTAACTGACTGCATAGAAAAAGTTTTCAGGCGGATTTTCTGACTTAAAAACATATTAAAACTTCTTGTTCCCCAGCAAATATAGCAAAGCCACTCTTTGCCATTGAACAGAGGAGCAGCAGAAGCATCAGACACATCTGGACGCACTTTAATGGACGCACTTCAGAAGTGTCAAAGATGCACTTGAGGCGCGTCAGAACCTAATGTGCACAAGCATAAAAAATTAAGCAGCAAGCACTTTTTTGCTGATTCTAGCGCATGCTGTCTGACAAAGCATTAGAATACCTGCTTTATGTCAGCATCTTAACAAAGTGCTAAAGTCAGTGAATTACCATGAATCCAACAATAAGAGGCAGCATAGTTTGGAGGGTGATATAGTGAAACACAACGTTACCTTTGGCATTTGATGAGGCATTTTGCTTTTTCAGTAAACCCTCTGACAAAGACAACAAGCAAAAGTTTTTTTTTCCGCATCAAGTCAGTAAAGGTATTTCAAGGCAGCAATGGACAAATTGACGTTAAAGCCAATGCTTTCCACAGACAGAGGAAGAATAACTGAGTAACTGTGAGTGAAAAGTGTCCAAAAACTTTTGTGAATACAAAAGCAAAAGCAGTAATTTAACAAAGCGGCGGAAGGAAAGCAATTTTTCATCACATAAAGTATACAATCAGACTGTGTATCAAAAGTTGACAGGTTGCCTTGGATAAAATGTATTACCACATGCATTCCTAACTGATAAAGTCACACAAGCTTCTTCCAAGATAAATATAAGCAAACAACGTCTTTGTTTTGGGAAAGATTTGTTTGCCAGCTTTGTGTAGACAAACAACTGGTCACTCTTTTTCAAACCTGTTCATAAGGTCAAAGTTTAGTGTTTCTAAGACTCCTTTTCAGTTTTGATAATAGAATAAACTGTGTTGCTTCGTTAGTTTTAGGTTTTCACATTTATCTACATTTATGCAGTTCGGTTACTGCAGCATTTCTTTATTGTTTTCCATTTTCCATCATTTACATTTTAATTGTACATAGAAAATGTTGTATTATAGTTGGACAATGTGTTTTTTATGGCCTCATTTTCTATATGATGTAAACCTAGATTTTTAGCAGGGGTATGTTGGGATTAGAGTGTAATGAGGAAAAAGAAAGCATTTTTATGACCCAAGCAACAATAAATTTACCAAAATATTTCTAGATTATTATAGCTGTGTGTGACTGGACGACCAATTTCCAGTGTAAGTCAAAGGTGGTCTTGATCTTTCAGTTGTTACGTTCGGTAATTCTTCCCCATCATGCTTTGAGGAATTGCTTGGATTGGTGAGAACGAAACAGGCCGCTTGAGGAGTGGCGCTATCACTGGGCCCTTCGCTGCTTTTCCATGACAATGAAAGCAAATCCAGCTTACACTCATTGCTGTTTTCTCTTCAAATCTGTATGTGTGAAAGAAAGCCTCCTTCTGTCCTCACTCTATAATGGCTTGATCTCTGTCCCGTTGAATATGGTAATCCACATGGTGGACTCCGTGCTCTCTGCTGTTGTCCACAAGACCCCCACGGCCCCTCTCTACCCTTCCCTGCTAGGGAAGGGGGTTCTTGGATACTTCAGTGGGGGCTTTGCAGACCAGGACTCCTTTCTTTGCTAAAGAGAAGAGGGAAAAGGCGAGGCGCAGGACGTAATCCTATTGACCATCCCTGTCCCATATGGTGAAAGCGCCGGCCTCTCCAGCGGTACAGTTGCTGGAGTGGTGGGGACAGCTTGCCTCTCCAGTCAGGGCACATTTTAGTTAATGTTTGTCATCACATGCTCTCATGTAGGATCACTGAGACGGAAAAGGCCTTTCAGTGTTTCTAGTAGTGTTTCAAAAAGACAGAGGTGCAACTCCTTCATATAGTCACTAACATGGAAACAGTTACCATGGTTTTTCTATGAAATATGTGTTTTTCTATTAAATATGTGCAATGCTGTAAATATTTATTTGCCCTCTTACATATTCCCAGTGTTACTTTATGCTTTTTTACAAACCAACATTTTTAAAGTCATCAAACTACATTTTACATCAGATCCGAACATGGTTGGTCAACTGTGAAATAATAGGTTTAAACAAAGTTACACTTAATTACCCAAGGCACAGTTTATTGTCCATCTCTGGGAATAAAAAACAATTTACATTGAATCTGTCAGACAACATAAAGCAGGCTAAAAAAGCAGGCTCCTTGGATATATTTCTTATTTACACTGCCTATAACAATGACCTAAAAACAAAAACATTTTTAATTTT
>NW_015151144.1:427991-441299 GCF_000732505.1 Cyprinodon variegatus
CAACCCATTAGAGTAATAAAAACGTTTCTTGTTGCACTAGTCAGAAACATGTAGGCATTTTTCGAAAGTTCCATCTTATGCAAAATTCATATTATAAACATTTTGTAACCATCCTGTATTCTGAAATCTGTGTATGAGGTTCACAACTTATGACAAATCTGTGCTCAAAATACTCGGTTTGAAAAGCATTCCCCTGATGATGTCATAATGGGGAATAAGCCTTCCGGAGCAATCTGTTGCAACCAACCAGTTAAGCTACGGCTTTCATCTAAGGCAGGTATCCCCAAACTTGGTCCTCAAGGCCCCCTGTCCTGCAGGTTTTAGAGGTTTCTTTGCTCCAGCACAGCTGATTTTAATTGAAAGCTGATTAACAGGCTTTTGGTCTACTGCAATCATTATAAGCAGCTGTGCTGAAGCAGAGAAACCTCTAAAACCTGCAGCACAGGGGACCTTGAGGACCGAGTTTGGGGATGCCTGATCTAAGGTATTATGCCATGCTCCTAGGCTATCGTTTTATGAACTCAGACTGGTTGTCATGGTTGGGGAGTCTGGAAAGACCAAAAAGCTGGTCCAGAGGAGGACTGAATAAGGAGGTTTTTGGTAAAGGCCATATGTCTAATCTGAGAGGAATTTTTATGCTTGGGGGACCTCATTGTTAATATTTTTTACTCTCAAATATAACATAATATGAGAACATGCTACAGTACATAAAAATACTGTAGCATTGTTAATTTGTGTATAGAAGAGGAAGTATTTTTCTCCATGGCTTTTCAGCTTTCTAACCAGTGAGATTTCCATCTGTAGGTTTAGGCTGCAGCTGGCATTTCTGTAGGTTTTGTATGGGTGTAGGTTCTGTCGACTTAATGACTCCTTGTATATTAGCGATGGGGAAATATGTTTGTCCCCCCACAAAAAAAATACATTTACAGAAATAATTGTCACTCATTTTAAAGTTAGTTGATCTCACACTAACTATTTAGTTTAATTCTTTATTTTTGGATTTCCCACAGTTTCCCACCAAGTGCTTGTTTTACAAGAGCAGCTTATCAGGAAGCCTCTTGCCTCAATCTGCTAACTCCATTGTTGAGCTCACACTCAGCTAAAACCACTTAAGCTGACATGCCCATACAGACTTTTAAGGCACACATGCACAAAACTTGTCTCTCTCCTGTCAACTTAATTTGCCTCCAACAAGGATGACGGACACGCCCTCCGCTAATGAGAACAAATCTCTATCCTTCTCTATTCTGTCCTTCACTTTTCCCTTGTTTTTTTTTTTTTTATTCTCTCCATCTCGTCACCCCCAGCTTCCCTGAGCGTTTGCTTCCTGCCTTTTGATATTGTAGCTATCTCACTCATGCCACCAATTAGTAGAATAATAGACCAGCAGGCTGCTGCCTGCTGACTGCCTGGACTTTAGCGATGCAAGCTGATGAAAGGCCACAGGCCGGAATAAAAAGGCAAAAGGTGATATAGTGTGGACAAGGCAGCCTCACTGATACAATTAAAAACAAAAGGGTATGTTTAAAAAAAGATGCACACATCTTCCTTGTGCTGATAATCTTTTTCTTTTCTTATTAATAAATGTTTTTTTTATATATATATATATATAAGATTTTAGTGGAGTTCACTGAAGGAGGAGCCAGCAAAAAGACATCAAAGTCTATAAAATGTATCTGTGATAATGATTTTAAATTATTTTACAGTGAATCTTTCTTAGGCCAACCACTGGTTTACATCAGTCACTAAAAATATAGAGAAAACACAGGAGACCAGACCAATTTAGCCTTTAAAGTATCGGGTAAATGTGATAATTGAATTTTTAAAAGTTGAAGATTTGGCTCACTGGTTTAAAGTATTTATTGCACATTGTACAAAACAAGCGTAAATCCCTCAGTTTTTGGTAACACTTTAAACCATAATTTAACAATCGTTCATAAATGGTAAAGAGACAATCCATAAATGATTAACAGGTCGTTTGTTGAAGTTTGATAATGATTTATAAAGTGCATTTAAACCATGTTTTAAATGTAAATAGATCACAGTTTGTCACTAACCCTAACAACAGTGGGCTTCTGACTTTGATTTATTTTGCTCTGCAATGTTGATTTAGTCCTAATCAGTGAACTTAAGACCTGAACATACCTGTTTTTTTTATTTATCTTAGAATTAAAAAAAAATTAGTACAGAAATCCCTTTATTATCTGACAATGGGAAAATTGTGATGTTACAGCAGCAGCAAAATATTCAGTGTATTCTCATTATCAATTCGTACAAAATCGTACGAAAAGTTATGCACAGTAATTTCGTACGTTTTAGACGTTTTTTTCGTCATATTTCGTCGTATTTTTACGTCTTGCGATATCCTTGCGCATGCACATCTTACGCACCATTCAATAACATAGAATTTAACATACAATTAACCCTAACCCTAAGAAACAAAACTGCAAGCAACGTAGTTCGAGACATCAAGAAGTAATTATTGCACGTTTTTCCCAGTTTTACGTCCGTCCGCAGATCTGCTTTTTTCGTCTGTCTGCCTGCGCATGCGCACTGATCTGTATTTTCGGGGAAAAACGTCAAAAACGTACGAAATACTGTGCATAACTTTTCGTACGATTTCATACGAACTGATAATGAGAATATGTTGAAAGATTATAGCAAAAATGGTCACACAAATGTGGGCCCTAAGTGTATAAAAATAACAAAATAAGTGACAGAGTTATGAAAATAAACAAATAAAATACTTCACTGTTTAGTTTTAAAAAAAAAATTAAAACTTGTCCTCTCGTGTTGCACTTACCCTTACTCTAAGATTGCTGGCCTTAATACATGAATACATTATTAATTTATATTTTATAAATAGTTGAGATGCAGTTTATTAATGATTATCCAAAATTGGTAAACTATCTATTTAATCATAAATAAATAGTCTCTCCCCATTTATGTTCTTATGTTCTTTTGTTATTCTGTTCTTAAATAGGTTCAATTGGGTCAAGGGAGTTTTTTTATATTCATATTTAACATCTTAAACACTTTGATTTAAGTTTCATTGCATCAGCATAAACTATAGTTCTCATTCATTTACCCCATTCTGTCTAAAACTGTTTTAAAATACTATTATTTGCTATTGCACCATTCACAAGTCAAAAGGTTGATGCTATTACATAAAATAATTTTAATTTCTTCAGCTAATTTTGGATTTCTTTTATCTATTTTATGTTGGTTGAAATTGTGCAAGAAGTTGTAAACGGCAACGACACCTAGAATAAGTTGGACATATTTTAATGGTAACTTGTCATTTTGTAAAGATGCAGTAATTAGGCCCCAAGTTTAAACCAACCTTAGTCTATTTTTCTTCTTTTTTTTTTTGTTGGTGGGTGAGGGGCAGTACTGCTTTAACCGTTCTGAATTTTAACTTCTATTCACATCTAAATAAACACATTTTTTTTATCCATTTCAGATAATACCAATCTTGATGTTCTAAAGTATATTTTGTGTCATGATTCACATTTTACACATGTTTGTGTTGCTTTCTCTAGAAGTGATGGTCTTGAGTCTCGGCTCCGTTTAGTTGGGTTTTGGGGGTGTTGTTATTAATATGACCCATATGCATCTACTTTGGTTCCCATGTTGTATTAACTGAGTAAATCTGTTCAATATAGGTTAATAACAAACCGTAAAGCTTAGTCAGACAAAACCGTCTAGAGGCCAGTCGCTGTCTCACTGAGATCTCTAATGCTCTTGGGCATAAGTTTATCGTTTTGCCTTGCATCATGATGATTAACTATTTTCCCCCCTTCTTGTGAAAATTGCAAACTTCTCTCTCTGTAAATATATCTATATATATGTAGATATATATTTATAGATATATATATATATATGATGCCTTCAGTGAAAATAATTTAGAAACCACAGAAACCATTAATCTAAAGTCTGATCCATGTCGAGAACAAACACTTGTCGCTGTTTATAACGGCCGCTAGCGCATCATTAAAAAGGAGGCCATTGTTGCTCATTAATTAATGAGCACTTTATTTTGTTCATGCTAAACTGGGATTAGCATATTCATAAGGGCAGACATCTTTCAGACAGCTTTGAGGGAATCTGGCAGGTCTGCTTTCTCACTGTGTTCTTGTTTGTGCCCATACATAACCCCGTTTGTTGACCGGAGTCCTACCCCATTAACTCCCATGATCCTGCACGTCTCTCTCTAACACACACACACACACGATTGAAACACAAGAGGTTGAGACAGAGGGAAACATGACACACACAGACCCATTTTCACACTTGAGAGAGCACGCCTCATTGGATTACAGACTAAATATGTCCGGGTTACAAACTGATTACAATGTCGTATAACATCTTTATTTGCATACACAATAAACAGTGAGCGACAACTGAAACATCTTGTGCTCAATGTTCACCAGCTTCATCATCACCAGACTAATAGTCTTAAATGAAATTATGAGTCAAAACAAGAGAATCTCCCTCAACGTTAATAAGGCAACCAGGTTATGTCCCAAATAGAGGCATTTATGTCTGTTTATGTACCCCAATCTTGCAATTAAATGTTACCTAACAATAACTATTTAAACTACTTTACTGCTACTGGATGTTTACACAATATCTATCTCTTTGATGGATATATATGAAAAAACGCAGGGTTGAAAGAACGTTAGTCAATCTAAGCAGTTCAACAGTTTAATAACATCTGTAATGTTTAACAAGTTTTTAATAATAGCTAAAAAAGACAAGAACTCTCAAATATCTAAACTATTTTATCTTATATAAGTAACTTTTCAGGTTTTGCATGATCATTATATACAACTCGTTTAATTTAATTGCATTTGATTATTATTCTGTTAAAAAATTGTATTCTCTGACAAATCTATGTTTGAACTGACAATCGGAGAGTACCTCAACCTCCTCAATAAAGCTCACATTTAATGAATTCACAATTTTCCCTGCTGTTTTCTGTCCTTCAGTCACATGACCTTCTCTGTGCTTCTCAAACATATGATGTAAATGCTTAAAAGGAGTTTGCAATCAACCAACAGGACAAGACATTCTGCAAAAGGTCTTTTTGCAAATCCATTGATCCTTTTTCCATCACGCCTATCCCATGTGGGGTCACGAGGGGTGCTGGTGCTTATCTCCAGCTGTCTACGGGCGAGAAGCGGGGTACACCCTGGAGAAATCGCCAGTCCATCGCAGGGCCCTTTTGCAAATCCTCCTTTCCATGCACACACACACCTACACTGTACATTTCCAGCTAGACCACATCTGTCGTTCCTTTCTCGCACTCTCCATCTCTCTCATACATGAACATATTAATGTTAACTTTTCTTAAAACTTTTCTTTAACGAATTCAGACAAACCCAAACATTCCACATTTTGTGTATTAACAAAGGCAAGGTGGTGCATTACGAAGTGAAAGGAATGCAAGACTTACGCAGGAAAGAAGAGTTCTGTTCAAGATGTTACACCAAAAATCACTTTATCCCCCATAGCGATCACTGACTCTTTCTTTTGATGAAATGACAATAAATTAACAGTTCTGTCATCAGCAAATAACAATATAATTTGTTATTGCACAGTTGCATCACAAATAATATTGTAACCTGAAATGGAAATTGCTTCTAAGTAAAACAAATGTAATCATTTAGTGAAAAACTAAGTTTAAATAACAGCTGACTGATTGTGTTAGACTCCTAAATCAAGTCTGAAGTAGACGCAAAGTTACTTTGCACCTGAGAGAAGATCAGAGATATGAGAAAAAAATAGTGACTGGGACATTTTCTCCTAAATCACTCTTAGAAAACCATTTACTACTTCTAGCATGATGCCCAATGTAGGTAAAATAATTAACAAGTCAATCAATACAGTGAGTAAACATGTCAATGTTAGCTCTATTCACTCAGCAGTAAGACGTGAGTTAATTAAAGGTGATAGCTGTGTGTTATGTGGCAATTATTTGGTAAAATTAAGTATCTTACAGAAACTATGATAAATATGCAGTTCAAACAGTTTCATGGACCTACTGTTTAGATTGTGTGATTCATGAAATGAAAATACAGCCAAAAAGTGTCTTAACTGTTCACATGTTTATTCAGGGCCACATTTGGAAACAATTTTTAATCATGTGTTTTCCTTTTATAGAATTGATTTCATACATTTATTAGAAATATTAATTTACATCTATTTTAGCCCAGATTGATATTTCCTAATTAAATGAGTATACTGAAAGCAACAGGACTGTATTGCTATGTATCTAGGATGAAGTCGGGATGCAAATTCATAACCTGTTCAGGTAAAATCTTTAATTATATTCAAATCAAAACACGGTTTTCATTGCCAAATGCAGGCCAGAATATTATATCATTTAATTTTTACAACTACTGTTAACATTTTACCACTAATATAGTGTTTTCAGCAAATGGACACAATACTGAAGAAAATGTTCTTATTTTGTCAAAATAAGTCGTCCTCCTAATTGTCAATTATTCTGTGTTCTGTTTAAGGCCATCCTATGTGCTCGTCCGCATTTTCACTTACCAGAGGTGAGTCTAACATCGTGGAAATCTTCATTTGGAAAGTACGCCTGTATGAGCGATGCAAACAGAAACTTTTAAACAGAGCGTGCATGAGGAGAAACGGGCTCATCCATACTCTCGCACGTGTTTAATAGGCATTCCCCCTCAGGTTCGGTTACCAGGTTGTGTATAAGCATCTTTATTTTTAAAACAGAGAGAGTGAGTCTTTTCATATGTATATTTATACCTTTAAATGATTGATCTAATATCTAAGGATTTGCTTGTTCTTATCATGAACAAAGTATGAGCTTCTAAATTATTGCTGGACATAGGCATTATTTTGAATTATGTCTAAATGAGCGAAAAGTAAAGCTTCAGTATTGAAATCAGGTCTTTTGCTTATTGAGACATGACCTTTTGGAATAAAATGATAGAAGAGCGTCATGGCTCTTTTAAAACCTTTAAAAGCATGTTGCCTTAATCCAGTGTTGTTGTTTTTTTATAAGTTGAGGCAACTATGGCTTGTAATCATTATTTAAAGGACATTTTATAGTAATTAGCATTAATATGTTTCTGAGCAGGTAATGATACTGAGTAATACCAGCCTGATGGGACAGAAAAAAGGCCCCGTTTGAGTGACTCATGTTGTCTCCCCATCCAGTCCTCCCACTCTGTCATCTTAGCCGATCACTGAGCTGCACGGCTGCCTTATTAGTAATGTCCATCTAACTTTCTCTCTGACCCTGCACCCCCAAGTCAGAACCTTCCCCTGAAACATGCACATGTGCACTGCCACACACACATTTGCATCCTGGGAAGACTGACACACTTCCCGATTCACCAGCACTTTGTTGCTTGTGACATCACATTGTGTGTTAAGGCCGTACTGGCACAGGGCTGCTGCTTCGTTAACTTTCCTCTTTAATGAGCGCTTTAATTGAGCTGTCTACCAAGCCACCTGTCGGCCTGCAGCCTTATTACCATACTAATGGACTGGGATTGTTGCTGGTCTGACAGTCAGGGCTGCACGGCACTAACAGGAGCTGAGGAGAGGGAGGGGACACTGAGAAGGAGGCCAAAAGGGAAGGGAAAAGGGGGGAGTAAAGGCCAAACTACAAGAGATGAAATCCCCAAGAGCAAAATTATAAATAATTCTGAAATTCGTTAAAGAGATGTACTTTGTGAAAAAAAAAAAGAAAATCTAGTGCACTAAGGTTTGTCGCGATAAAACTATTATAATCTATTTGTCTTTGCTCTTTGTGGTTGTTAGATAAGGCTTAATATACTTGCATCAGTCTGAGGTGCTTCTTGTTTCTTGAAACATTAAATTAGAGCTTAAATTAGGAAAATACCTAATGGTGAGAATACCGGTGAATATTTGGATCCATTATAACTGAGCCACATTTCTTTTAATTTTTTTCTTCTAGCTTTAGCCTCAAGTCAATAAAACTTTAAAAGACCAGAGGTCTGTAGGAGCAGTTAAAGTTCACCTCACCGGACTAATATTATCATTCAAATTAATAGTTAGAGTTAATATGTAAAGCATTTTAGATGTAGTATGCTTCCAATTTCCAAACTTTGTATCCAATCAGCCCTTTTTGATATGAAATACACCTTTTGTTATCTTCAGATGATCATCTTCACTAAGAGGCTTCTCCAGATCTGGTTCAAGACAGCTACAGAGGATCCTCCCTGCCTACAGCTATCAACACAAACAACGACTGGTTTAAAACAAAACAAAACAAAAACTATGAGATGCTGCAATATTTAATTTTCCTTTATGATAAATAAAGTATTTAAAATGAATTGAATTAAATATAAGGTCAATAAGGCCTCCTCTCCATTTCGAGCTCTAGGTACATTTTATAAGTTGCCACATCTTGTTTTTATCCATCAGACTGAACAGATAGTTTTAGCAGTTATTGTGCTCATGGATTTGTTTATGTCAAGCAGATGTAGTTTTATTTCTCATTTAGAGGCTTTCTTCTATATTTCCACAGAATTTCTCTTCCTCCTTTTCAAGTTTTTTGTTTGATTATGGCTAATTCTCTGTTCATTCCTTTAAAAAGTGTGTTATAGTAAACCAGCCAACATAAAACTGATGGCGCTGTCACACCTTGACAATTTAGCCAGCTTATGCCGACGTACAAAAAATTAGGCAAAAATGCTGGCATGCATTGGATAAGTTAGGGGTGAATTTTGTATAAATTATGAGTACGCTGAAGCACGCTAAAGCACATGTCAAAATAGGTTAGTATGTTAAAAAAAATAGACGTATACCAGCGTATGCTGATACGTGGGCCATAAGCAAGTTATACAGGTAAGTTATTTGATCATTGACATACGTTAATTTTAAGCTACTCATAAGTCGTGGTATCTAGCTTATCCAAAATATATGAGTAACTTGTGCGTCGCTTATCCAGACCTTATCTCCAACACATATCAACGTATTTCACGTGTGTTCCAGACGACCGCTGAACGTGTTTCTAACTTACAGCTACTGTATAATGGCATATTGGCAGCGTGCTGGTATAAAAGGGGGTTTACATGAGGAAACCGTCAGTTCTCCTCCAGACTTCATGGTAAGCAGACGTTTCACAAGAGATGGAGGATTCGGCAAGGCTGAGACAGGAATACATACAAGCTGTCCTCCGACATCAGCATGATCGCATCAAATTGGCTCTGTTCCAATTGTAGGGTGACTAGAAGGAGAGTGTGATGGATCCTCCCTGCGTTTCTGCCAGACATGACGCTGAATCTGCTGCAACTGCAAACCCTGTTTCTTTCTTTTCTTTTCTTTTTTTTTTTTGTAAACAGCAGCTAGGTTAATACCGCAATCAAAGAAATCTTTTCATGCAGGTCGGGCATCTCCGGGCGCATCGGTGCCCCCCCTCAGGACACTGGCTTGTGACATTGGCATCACGCTGCTGTGCGTTATGCATAAGCAAGGCTGTCATTGCACTTAAGTTCTGGACTCGTTATGAATACTCTATGTATACGCCCAAAATAAAAAATCTAGAAAGTTCAGCGTATGCCAGCGTTTTAGAAAATTCTGGGACGTCAAGCATACGCTGGCTAAATTGTCAAGGTGTGACAGCGCCATGAGATACAATTTGCTTCACTTTAGCTAGCTGCTAAAAAATTAATAAAAATACATGCTCTGATGCGATTCTCAATATATAGTGATCCCTTGAGATTCATAACACTTGTCCTGATGTTCAGGGTCAAGGAACCAGTATCTACATGGGGGGTCTCAGTGGAGCTCTCAAAGACCATCACCTCAGTCTTTTTCTGACTGAACTTTTAAAAAGTTCACATATAAAGGCGTTGCAACGTCCCTGAGGAAAGTCTAGGCCTCAAGGTGATTAAAATGCAGTTGTGGGACCTTACAAGAGCATTGTATAACTAAAAATGGCAACAGAACTCAATTAGCAGAAGGAATGTTGTAGAGAAAAGTCGGCAAAGAATCCTCCTCAATGATGTAAGGACCAGATGATAATGATGTTAGACTCCTATGTTAATGTCAGTTACGTTCCCTTTCTATTATTTTCAGCTCGCTTTGTGTTTAATAGTCTCCTTCATTTGGTCCTCTGCTCGCTCTTGGTCTCATCAGACCAGAGAATCTTCTTTCTTATAGTCTGGGAGTCCTTCATGTGTTTTCATATGTCTTGCATTGAAGATAAAGCCCCGACTGGTGGAGGGCTGCAGTGATAGCTGACTTTGTGGAACTTTGTCCCTACTGCATCTCTGGAACTCACTGTGATTTTGGGTTCTTCTTTACCTCTCATCAAGGCTCTTCTCCCACGATTGCTCAGTTTGGCTGGACGGCCAGGTCTAGGAAGAGTTCTTGTCTTCCAAAAACTTCTTCCATTTAAGGATCATGGAGGCCACTGTGCTCTTAGGAACCTTGAGTGCTGCAGAAATTCGTTTTTAACCTTGGCCAGATCTGTGCCTTGCCACAACTTTGTCTCTGAGCTCATTGGGCAGTTCCTTTGACCTCATGATTCTCGTTAGCTCTGACATGCACTGGGAACTGTAAGGTCTTATATAGACAGGTAAATGCCTTTTCTAGTCTATCAAGTCTAATCAGTTTAATTAAACACAGCTGGACTCCAATGAAGGAGCAGAGCCATCTCAAGGAGGATCAACAGAAATGGACACCATGTGAGTTAAATATGAGGGTCACAGCAAAGAGTCTGAATACTTATGATCATTTGATATTTCAGTTTTTCTTTTTTTAATTTGCAAAAATTTATACATTTCAGTTTTTTCTGTGCACAATAATGAGAAATAAAATGAACTTTTTTGATTTTAGCAAATGGCTGCAATGAAACAAACTTTGAAAAATGTAAAGGGGTCTGAATATTTTTCGTACCCACTGTTAAATGAGAAATAGTACTCTTTAGTGCCAAAGGCAATATTTCATCATATGCCTATAACTGATTTTGGAAGGCTTAACATGTATTATATTACCTATATGACCTTAAAAAAACTTTTGACAAATAAAAATCTCTGAAGTGTGTGTGTGTGTGTGTCTATAAACCCAAAATAAGGTAAGGTGGAAAATTAACCTTTTAGGAATTCAAAGTGATTTAATCTAACTTTTAAAAAGCTATTATATGAAGCTGTTTTCCGTCATCTTTGCAGGTTGCTTCATGCTACACAGCAAACCTGTAATAGGGTGATATATAACTTTTTATAAGTTTGTCTAAAAATATGACATGGGCAGCAGACAGCTAAATCACGGTAGTTGCTGCATCAGGGATGTTCTCTTTGGCAGGGACGGGGAAGCCGGAGACAGAATTGAAGGTAAATGCAAAGAAATTGTCAAAGAAAAAACTTTCAATTAGAGTCTTTATTCTTTCATATCAATGTTAAAAGGTTATATTAAATAAATGTTGCTTAAGTTTCTAACTAAAGCTTTCATTAATCTCAGGTAGATATATTTATTAGGGGAGCAGATAATATATGTAAACAAATAATCTGTTGGATTTCTATTTTAAAAGATAAATGATGCCATCTCTTTGCGTCCACTTCCAAATGGTGCCATGCTGGGCCACATTGGGCCACTATCCAATATGACAACATAAAAATCAAGAAGCAGTTTGTGGCTATAAGATAATAACATGTGGAAAAGTTTAAGGTTATTAGTATTTTTGTGAGTTACTGTATGGTTTTTTAGTAGGAAATAACCAAAACTGCTGAGTAAAGAGAAACCCAGAGGACAACCGTCCTTTCTTTGTGGGATGTTGCTCACTGTGTTGATGAACACTAATGTGACAGGGGAAAGCTGGCGTGAGGTGATCTCTCCACAATGGAGGGAAAGGCACCACACTGGGCTTGTTATTTTGCTCTTTTCCAGGCTAGTATATCACAGACAACTAGCCGAGTGAAAGTCAGCTCAAACAGACGCCGCTTCAGGTCTTCTGCAAGGTGAAAGGCGTATTCTGCTCAGAATGAGTTTTTAATGTGTTCCCTAAAACCTGGCGGGGACCGCTGGGCAGAATCCACACTTCCAACAGCATTAACACCAAATGATGTCAGTTTGATCATGTTTATCTGGAAAGATAAGTCCATGCTGTTACCGGTCTTGAGCCTACCGACTGATGTCCAACATTTCATTTGTTCCCCCGTTTAATTACCCAGCTTGATTTGTTTTGATTTAGGGTTTCCAGGGGCTCTTTTCCTAGCAGCATGACAGCATAGGAACCATTAAAGCACCAGAAAAGCCAAAGAAACTGAGGAGAAGAAAGGAGGCCAAATGGGGTGATTGCGACTGAAAGGTGGCCATGGGGATGATGGACAGACTGAGGAGAGAGGTGGGGGTTTGACCGTGGTCGTGGAGCAATATGCATTCAAGGATCAAGTGAATGCAGCTCCGACTCTACACAACCACATGCTAATGATGGCGACCATTTAATGTGTCAAATTCACAATTCCCTTCGTTCTCTCCTTCTTTTTCCTCCGTGGGGCTAATTGCTCCGTCCCCTCCTTTTTGACAGAGCGGCTGTTGGGTTGAATTAAAGCCCATATTGTGCCGTGTGTGCCCAACCTGCAATTCCCAAAGCGGGATCACATGGAAACCACACACACACACACACACACACACACACACACACTGCTCTGAACAATCAGCTGGACCACCTTCCACGTGTCTCTGGCCTTTGCACGCTTAACAACTGTTTAGAAAATTGATGCCTTCAAGCTTTGGAATCAAATTTTGGTTAACAATTCAGATATCATTCATTTCTACACTTTTTAAGACTTTTTTGAAAGTTTTTTGTGTTTTTTTTATGAGGGTTGAAGGATTTTATAACAAAAAAAGCTTAGATGCTTTACACAAACACAGATTTGAGATTATAATTAGCTTTTTTAAAGTAAAACAGGGTGAGATACATGCCTAATATATGCTCTATCAAACACATCTGCTGTTTACAAGCAACTTTAACACACTTTCTGTAGCCATCAGTAAAGCTTTTGTTAAAAAACATGGTTGAATATTGATCCACTTTTGTAGGCAATACTCACAGTTTATTTTATTTTATTTTATTCGTTTCCTGCTTCAGACCTGATAGCCGCTACATAATACTGCCTCTACCATGCCTGATAGCTGGCAGCATGTTAGAGATAGCTTCAGACTAACTCCTTTAAAGTCGTAGGGAAGTCATATTTAAATGTCAAATCATTCTGGCTTAAACGTGTATATTAATGCACTCTTTATCAGACTATATTGTCCTAATTGTTAGAAAATTTAAATTTTTTAAAAAAT
>NW_015151144.1:442343-443143 GCF_000732505.1 Cyprinodon variegatus
AGAGATCTGGTGGATGAATGTGGAGTGAGAAGGTCCTTCAGACAATCCGGAGAGGATCCGTTTAAACACTGATGGGTGATGAGCGCGATTTTGTATTGAATTCTGCAGGTGATGGGAAGCCAGTGAAGGTCATGCAGAATAGGTGTAATATGAGCAGATTTGCGGGCCCTCAAGAGAATCCTGGCTGTGCTGTTTTGAATGTATTGGAGCTTCTGAAGATGTTTTTTATGGATTCCAACAAACAGAGAGTTGCAGTAGTCTAACCTGGAGGAGACAAATGCATGAACGAGAGTCTCAGCATCAGAAAAAGAAAGAAACTGACGAATTTTGGAGATATTACGAAGATGAAGAAAACAGATTTTAAACAGATGCTTAATGTATTTTTCAAATGTAAGTTGAGAATCCATTCTAACTCCAAGATTTGTAACTATGGTGGAAAAGGGGATTTTTAAATATCAATATTTGTACTAACATATTCTTTCCGTAATGATTTGCGGACATTAAGCATCACCTTCTGGAAAGTGTGGACTCGGAGCATAAAAATATGCAAGAGGGGGTCACTCCAGTTGTTGGATGTTGGAGGGGATTTCACTGGAAGTTGGAGGGAAGTGGGCTGCCATTCGGCTGGCGTTTGACTGGGAAAGGCCATTTTGAATGGCTGCCATTGTAGTTGTGTGTTTTTCTCTGGGGAAAGTGAATTTCAGGGTTTCAGAAATGTTGGTTCCGAGAAGATCATTCCTCGCTTTGTTTGAACAATGTTGGAAGTTGGACAGGCAGGTGTGGCTCAGACAGGAAAGCAG
>NW_015151144.1:445215-449712 GCF_000732505.1 Cyprinodon variegatus
AAGAGAGAGAGACAGATACACGGAGTAAGAGTTATGCTTTGAAAATAACTGGGAAATTCAGCTAGGTGTCAGTCAGGCACCATGCTGGAAGCAATAAAGAACTGATGCCTTCCTCCTGGTTTCAGCTCCTTATGAAGATCCCCTGATCAGTGGAGATGAAAAACACCTGTTTTACTTGAGTAGCTCTACATTTGACCTTCTTAGATATTCACTGAGTTCTTTGCAGGGGCGGAGCTAGATAGGGGGCCAGGGGTACCACCATTGTTTCCCTCTAATACAGACAGTGGCAACAGTAATACCCTCAAATGGAATATTTAAAACATTTAAATGTTTCATACATTGATATTTACTTGACAACAAAAACACTGTGGTTAATTTTGCACTTTAACATACTGACATTAAAGATCATAAGTACAGAATTCCTGCTCTTTTCAGAACTAGATTTTGTGTTCTCCCTGAGCATGTGTGGGTTCTCTCTGGGTACTCTGGCTTCCTCCCACATTCTAACATAACTGTTAGGTTAATTGGCTTCTCTAAATTGTCCTTAGGTGTGAGTGTGTGAATGAATGGCTGTTTGTCCTGTGTGTCTCTGTGTTAACCTGCAATGGACTGGCGACCTGTCCAGGGTGTACCCCGCCTCTCGCCCATTGACTACTGGAGATATGCACCAGCACCCCTCATGACCCCACTCGGGACAAGCGTGTCAGATAATGGATGGATGGATGGATATAGGAGTATTCAGTGAAATCATAGATAACTATTTTGATAAAAACCGATTAAATAAATGGTAAATGGCCTGTACTTATATAGCACCTTTATTCAAGTCAGGAGACTTGACCAAAGCGCTTTACACTACATTCATTTACCCATTCACACACACACACACACACTGATGGTGGCAAGCTACATTGTAGCCACAGCTGCCCTGGGGCTCACTGACAGAAGCGGGACTGCCATACAATGGCGCCACCGGGCCCTCTGACCACCATCGGTAGACAATGCAGGTGAAGTGTCTTGCCAAAGGACACAACGACACTGAAAGTTGGAGTCAGGGCTTGAACCGTCAACCCTTCGATTTCAGGGCAAACTCCTACATCCAACGCCACTGTTGCCCCTAATAGTACTGTAGTACTGTAGTACTAATACCTACATAATCAATTTATGCAGATATTAGTACTTGTCAATAAAAGAAAGAATTAAAAAAAAAATTTAAAGGAAAAGATTATCGCCTCAGAACTCAAACCTGAAAGAATTGTATCCACTATACCTTTTATCTAGGAATATGTTTAAATATATACGTCTATTTTTATGCTAAGGCTATAGGAAAGGTTATTTAGTCTTTAATTAGAAAATATGGATGTTGTGCTAATTAATTTTCCTGTAGGAAAGGTGTAGATTGACCCTGAGGATCTGGCACCGATCCACTTTCGGCCACCCCTCTGTGTACATTGGTTATTGCCTGGCCACCCTTGTAAAAATGTTCTGGCTACGCCCCTGGTTCTTTGGACTTTGCTCATCTCTGATGCACCATGAAACCATTAAGCAGAAATAGTTTACAAAAAGGCTCATAATCAGGAAAGTAAGAACANGCTGGAAGCAATAAAGAACTGATGCCTTCCTCCTGGTTTCAGCTCCTTATGAAGATCCTCTGATCAGTGGAGATGAAAAACACCTGCGCCCCACACCCTGTAGAGAGGAAGAGAGAAGGACCCATGCCAACACAACCTGCACTTAAAACCATAAGTATGACACAGAGATATGCTTATTGCCCATTTTACTGTAAAATCAAAACTACGGCAAATGGCTGCATGAATTGGATATTCATTGAACTAATCTTTTAACTTTATGCACTGATACTAGTCATTGAGTACACACAAAAGTACGGTTGTTCCCATACCATGCAATACCATAATTTATTTATAAAGCACTTTCAACACCCAACAGGACCAAAGTGCTATACACAATCATAATATACAAATAATCAGTCATAAAAACAATAAATAAAGTGGCATATAAAAGTACTAATAAAATAATAAAAGAAACACAGTAAGACAAATTCGACATAATTGTGTTTTAAGCAAAGGAAAAGAAATGGGTCTTAAGAAGAGCTCTAAAATCTTTCTTATTGTATGATTTTGATATAATTGAAAATGCCCCCAAAAGTATTTTTTGTTTTACTTGAGTAGCTCTACATTTGACCTTCTTAGATATTCACTGAGTTCTTTGCAGGGGCGGAGCTAGATAGGGGGCCAGGGGTGCCACCATTTTTTCCCTCTAATACAGACAGTGGCAACAGTAATACCCTCAAATGGAATATTCAAAACATTAAAATGTTTCATACATTAACATTTGCTTGACAACAAAAACACTGTGGTTAATTTACTGACCTTAAAGATCATAAGTACAGAATTCCTGCTCTTTTCAGAACTAGATTTTGTGTTCTCCCTGAGCATGTGTGGGTTCTCTCTGGGTACTCCGGCTTCCTCCCACAGTCTAATATGACTGTTAGGTTAATTGGCTTCTCTAAATTGTCCTTTGGTGTGAGTGTGTGCATGAATGGTTGTTTGTCCTGTGTGTCTTTGTGTTGCCCTGCGATGGACTGGCGATCTATCCAGGGTGTAAACCACCTCTCACGTGAAATCATAGATAGCTATTTTAATAAAAACCTATTATATAATCAATTTATGTAGATATCAGTACTTGTAAATAAAAGAAAGAATTTTAAAAATTAATTTTAAAGGAAAAGATGTTCGCCCCAGAACTCAAACCTGAAAGAATTGTATCCACTATACCTTTTATCTGGGAATATGTTTAAATATATGCGTCTATTTTTTAGCTAAGGCTGTAGGAAAGGTTATTTAGTCTTTAATTAGAAAATATGGATGTTGTGCTCATTAATTTTCCTGTTGGAACTGTCGTCTATAATTGTCTTCTTGACGACTTAAAATTGAAGCTAAGTTTTGTAAAATTCAAAGTTCTTAAAAAGCAGAAAAAGTCTCAAACAAAGATCCAAAAATTCAGGCAGAGGCAGCTGAGTCCAAGTCCAGTGTGTTTATTGCGAAACACAACACATTCANCCTGGTTCTTTGGACTTTGCTCATCTCTGATGCACCATGAAACCATTAAGCAGAAATAGTTTACAAAAAGGCTCATAATCAGGAAAGTAAGAACATAATCTCTTTGTTAAACCAGGTGCTTACACCGTAGCTGTAATAATTTAACATAATTCAATGCATTTAATGATATTGATAAGTCAACATATATTTCAACTCTTTGTCCAAAAAATTACCATTTCAAAGCGCTGTCTCTAAAAATGTATCTCTGGTCTAAAGATGTCCACACTCAAACTCACAAGATTATAATAAGAATTAAAGTCACTCTATGACAGTTAACACTGTGAGAGAGTTAAAAAAAACTCTAAATAGTTTAAATTCAGCGCTTATCTGACTGAAATCTGTGTTTGATAAATTTAGCTCTGACCAGGGTTGAATTTCTCTAACACTAGTCATTACTGTTAATGTTAACACCACACAAACTTATACTAATACTTATCAGGATTTATTAACAAATAAAAGCTGATTATCATCATCAATCCAGCGGTGATTAATCCCCATGCTGTCGGACACATTGTAGCCACACCTGACCTGGAGCAAGCTTGTAGGAACAAAGCTGCTGTTAGCAGGCACTACTGGCCCTTCTGAAAACCATGAACACTTCATCAATTCATGTTGGTTGTCTTGCCTAAGGACTCAAGAGCTAAGCTGGGATGTGAACCAGCAACCCTCGAGCTGCAAACTTCTGCGACCTGCACCAAAAAACCTAAGCCTAATGATGTTTTTGTGAGTGAATGGGTATTTTGTTGGCATTTTGTTAGAAACTCAGCTAACTGTTTATCATAAAATCCACACCTAAGAAAGTTGCTTGAATGTAACTCCGTAGATTGACACCTATTGTTAGGAGGAACTCATTCTTGCATAGTTGAGTTAGACTAAAGGGTTGAATTAACACAATACTTTCAACGTAAAACACCGACACTGGAAATTCCCACAATTGTATCAAATTGTGAATCGGTTGTTTAAAATCTCCAGAAAATGGTGTAGTCAAAATTCAGGTTTACACCAAAATAGTGACAGGCAAGTGGAAACGGCATTAGGTTGTTGGTAAGTGCCTGATTAAAATCCAGGAGCTTCCTCGTTTTCTCCAAGTTAGTCTTTAATGATACAAAGCTCTGCATCTGTAACGGCTCAGAACAGAGGACCCAGAATTCAGGCAAGACAAACAGTAGAATAACTTATAGCATTTGTTTAAACAAGCAGGCTGTGGATCAGCGGCTAGGGCGTCTATCACGGGAATGTCTGGTTTGACAGTTGAGTCTGTGTCGGCTGACGAGATGCAGCAAACGCTGCCAAAGAGTTCCAGACGCGGGAGCAAAGAAGGCTGCAGAGCAGACAGGAGATAAGATCCAAGCAAATGAAGGAAAGCAGGATAATCCACAGG
>NW_015151144.1:450637-454401 GCF_000732505.1 Cyprinodon variegatus
CACTTTGTGTGCCATTGTCTCTGATTACGCCTAGATGGGACCGGCTTTTTGTATTATTTTTATGCTGTTTGTATTTGATTTTATGCCAGTCGTATCATTTTACTTGATCGTATTTATCCGACGCCCCCAAACACCACCACCGCACCCCCCCTCGGCCGGTCCGTGAAAATATTGTCTGACATATAGCGGTCCGTGGTGCAAAAAAGGTTGGGGACCGCTGCTCTAAGTCATCCTCAGCTGTGAGGAAAACTAATGCTGATAACTTTTCAAAGGATAAAAACCTTTGCGGATTAGTAAACAGTTCAGGTCATGAAGAGGAAGGATGCTACTACTTTCAGAAACAGCCTGTCATTGACACCTATACGTCCTTAAACATTGTAGGCAGACTCTGAGGTAATCCAGTATCCACTGCCAGAAGTGGTGGTTAAATTTGGTCTTCTCTAAATAGAACAACTGTTTATTTAAATGCATGATATGTGAACAAAGATGACATCCTTTCAAGTTCTGCAACACTTACTTATGTACTGCTTATACAATAAATATATATAACTTTTAGCATCTCTATGCCAAAGCTTCATTGCAGATCTATTTTACCCGTTGGTGACAAAGTTGCATCTGGTGCAGCAGGTGTGTGGTCCTGAGGCTTCGGATCTGTTCCCCTTCTTGAGTGGATGTGGGTGCGTGTGAAACCAGCATGGAGCTCATGTTGCCTGCATGCCTTTCTCTTTCTTCAGCATGCTCTTGACTTGACATCGCCATAGGGCCCTAATCCTCTAATCAGCATGCCAGGAGAGCACAGAGGGGCCTTACCGGACCGTGGAGGGCAGGGCCCGAGGTGGCGCCCGACTCCAGCCACTCTGCCAGATTGTTTCAGCCACTTGTTGCGAGGCAGTGTGGTCTCAGCTCAATGCGTACTAAGGGATGCACATATCGGAGGGAGGACACACCCCTCCACCTGCATCTAATCCCATTCCTTCTTCCTTTTATTTCCTCTTCAACTAAAATTACCGCTATAGAAAAAACTGCATAGTGTTTTACTAGCAATTGGGATTTCTCTATAATAGGAAAATTAATATGCCTAAAGATGAAGTTTAATGTCAAATGAAGGGCTGAAATAGCCTGAGTTCCTCTTTGCTTAGTGTGATGCATCAGGTTCAAGACCACAGACAAAGCCAGGGCTGAACAGGGTGACTTAAGGATCTAGGGCATTGAGGAGAGATCCTTGGCATACAAACAATTAGCACTCGTCCCTCATAGCCCGGCGTGGCTCTAAATCCCCACATTTGTCTGGACAAATTGACCGGGCCCCAGGTCTTGTTTGTCTTGCTCCGCATGCCTTAGATGGGTGAATGGTGGGGTATACAGCCTTTAGCAAGCGCAGCTCATGGCAACAGAGCAAATATCACAGCCTGATACAGACAGGACTTTCTAATACAATTAATCTGAGCTTTACCAAGTTTCATGCTGTTAGCTTCTTTGATCTCAGGAGATAAGCACCAGTTCTAACTTGATTTTAACCAATGTAGATAGCATCTTTCATTTTTTGGCTTTTCAATATAATAATGGTATAAATCCCTTTTAATGAAATGAAAATCAGGGCCTCCCTGTTTTGCATTGTATAGATCAAAAGATACGCCTCCGCTGTCCACAGACGCACTGGTTTGGTCATGTGTTAAAAATCCTGTAAAAAAAAAAAAAAACAATAAAGAACATTCCAGTGAGGGGAAGAAAATCAAATGTTGTTCAAGTATAATCAGACTAAAATAACAAAGTAGTCACACCTATCACATCTTAAATTGATCTGAAAAATGTAATCTTAGTCTTTTCTGTTAGTCCTTACATTTAAACTGTCTATGTTATTATTATTATACAAGATGGATTGGAGTTGACTATGAAACGTGTAGTTTAGTACCAATAGTTTTCCTAACTCCATGAATTAATTTAAACTTTGATTGCATGAAAGTTCAGTTTACTTCTAATTCAGATAGTTAGCATATTCTAACGTCCATATGTCTAGGCAACACATGGTGTTCTCTGTCATCTGACAACTTGGGGACCGTCACAAAACTGACTGGTAAAAGTCCAGGGAAGTATGGCTGCAGTGTTGGAGATGGAGGCGATTTTTACATATTGCATATGGGTTGATAGTGCTCTTTAGAGAGAAAAAATTCTGTCTTGGTTTAGTTTTGGTCTAAGTTAAAACTTCAGTCAGAATAATGGAGATTGAGCTGAACAGTCCTCCATAAACAGATGAATTCTTTTTAAAGCTCTGATAATCATGGTAGAACATTTGCAAAAGGAAATAGCATTTTAAATAGATCTTGAAATATAATCAGTATAATGGGGAATGTCTTACATCTCAGAATATTTTCCATAAAATGTTATAACATAAATCTGTTTGAAAATCATATCATTAGCAATAAAAGGAAAATAACAAGAAGCTTGATCTTATCAATAACTTTTAAACTTTATTTTTCTCTTCTGTGGTAAAGTTCCTACCCTAATGCTGATGCAGTATCTGTGATTGTACAATACTGCCATCTAGTGGATGTTTGGGAGCTTTTCTTTTTTTTCAAATTTTTTTTTTTTTTTATATTAGTTTTGTGTTTTTACAAGCAGAAAAAATAGAAAATTGTACACTGTGTTCCCTGTCATCTTACATTGGTATGGAATATGGCACATGACTAAACAAACAAAAAAGAAAAAGCTTTAGATTGTGTCATTAGTCATGCAAGGTGCTCTGATTGTTAATGTAAAATGTATATTATTTCATATATTTGGACTGTATTTGAGTTTATATCAATATTGTCACTTATTTTCCTTTAATTCTTTGTCTGGTCCTCGCTTTTGGTGTAATTCTTCAAGTGTGAATAAGGAATTAGAAACTTGTATTATAAATACAGCATTATTCTGGGTTTTTCTTGGGGGGTTTTTTGTATTTCTTATTTCTTTCCATATGTTTTCTTTGCAAAGGAACCCTCACTAGGTGTTCTAATGATATGCTGCTCTTCAATGTACAAACTGTTTCATTTTTGTTTTCACAAACAAAAAAAAATAGAAAATTGTACACTGTGTTGCCTATCATCTTAGTATGGGATACATAGAGAACAAACAAACAAAAATAAATAAATACAATTTTAAAGAAGGAATCTGCCATACAATGTCATATTCATGTTAAATTGTGTCTTCAGTGGCCAGCAAACATTAACAGACATATTTAAAGCCTGACATCAACACAATCATATCTAGCCATGTGATCAAAGAAAGAAGAAAGATGCATAGAAATACAAAACATATCAACATATCAATGAAATATTTCTTATTACCATTAGAACTGCACTAATCCTTTAATAAGGGAGGATCCTAAGTATTTCTCTATACCAGTGTGTAATAGTTGGTGGTTTATTACCTATTACAATTAATTAGAATGCATTTTATAGCCAAAAGCAATAATTTGTCACAAAGTTTGAAGTGCAATTGTGTCAGAGTGACCAATTTAGAAGGAAGGCCATGAAGAAACAGACCTGGGTCACAGCTGATTTTTACATGAAACATGTAACTCAGAAATCCTCAGAATCTTTTAATCAGTCTGCATTGCCAGAAATAATAGTAGGAGCTTTTTTAATGTGTGCCCTGCAGTGGTAAAAAGTAACAAAGTACATTTACGTGATTACCTTACTTAAGTACTTTTTTGAGTATCTTTATTTTACTTTAGTCATTTTTTTTTTTTTTTTTTTTCTTTTTTTTTTTTTTTTTTTTTTTTT
>NW_015151144.1:455006-457671 GCF_000732505.1 Cyprinodon variegatus
TCCAGTGTCCTCCTCTCTGCTACCGTCACCAGTGAGTCCAGTTACATGCCGACCACAGACCCGGCACGCCTGATCAGTTTATCCAGCCTGGAGGTGTCCTTCTTAGATGTGCTGCCCCCCCAGCACACCACAGTGTAAAAAAGGACGCTGGCAACCACAGACTGGTAGAACATCCACAACAGTTTGCTGCAGATGTTAAAAGATCGCAGCCTCCTGAGGAAGTACATCCTACTCTGTGTCTTGCCATACAGGTGGCATCCGCTGTTGCTGTTTTTTCTCTCCTGAAGTGTAATTTCATCGTGCCAGGTAGCAGCCCTTAGGTATGAATCTGCACACCACTGTTTTACAGATTTACATGACGTTCCACAAATGTAAAAAACTCAGGGCAGATATTATTTGTCGTTAATAAATGTTATTAAAGTGTTAGCTGTTGCTGTGTGGCCAAGTTGATCAGTAGAATGAATTCTCAAAGCAGCTGCAGAGAAGGTGAGGAAAATAAATACGTTACAGTTTTTGTTTTGTTTAGTTTTGAATACTGAAATATATTTTTTTATGAGTATTTCAATACTTTAACTTGAGTAGATGACTTAGACTTAGATACATTTATTTTGTCATTTGTATACACGAGTGTAAATTTCATTTAAAACAGCTCTAGACAATTTAATTTTTTTAAAGTGCAGCCTTGAAAACAGTAATAAATACATTTAAAAAATTGCAATATAAACATATGACTGTATATTTATAGTTCTAACATTCTTTTTTATATAAATAAAATATTTTAAATAAGTAGATGTCTCACAGAGTAACTTTTCTCTTTTTGAGTAACATTTGATTATGAGTATAAATAGTTTTACTTAAGTAGTACTGTTGAGTACTTTGTCTAACACTGATGTCCGGCTTTATGTTCTAATGGTGAGATCACGTACAGTAAATATTGGTGAAATAAAAAAATCTCAGCTGAGGATCTCTGCTTGATTATCCATACCAGACAGTAAATTGGTCAGTTATTGGGTTTATCTCTAAACAGTTTTTTTGTAGTGTTGTTAATATGCACACCTGAAATGCTAATTTGGGATCTGATTAAATTGTATGAGATAGCTACAAATGCTGGAATGCTCCTTTGAGCTCTTGAGTAAAATGTCTTTCACCAGCAGGAGGAGCTGTTGAGTCTTAGGTTAAAAATGTAAATAACTTGGCTACTACTTAAATAATCTTTTTAATGTCCCATTAGTCGTACAAGGTGCTCTAATTGTTCATATAAAGTGTATATTATTTTATATATATGGACTGTGATTTGAGTTTATATCAATATTATCACTTATTTTCCTTTTATTCTTTGCATGGTTCTCGCTTTTGGTGTAATTCTTCAAGTGTGAATAATGAATAAGAAACCTGTATTATAAACACAGCATTATTATTATTAATTTATTTTTTTAGTATTTGTATTATAATATTATGCTGCTCTTCAATGTGCGAACTGTTTAATTTCATAGTGATATTTCACGTCCAGAGGAAAATCCAATCAAATCAACTTTTATTGTCATTTCTTTTTTATAAGCAACCTTAAATCTTAACACACTCATATGCGTTGTTGTTGTTGTTGTTTTTAACCTTATATAGTATTATTTCTTTTTGTTTTGGATACGATTCAAAACACTTATTGTTTAGATAAATTCATATATTTTGCTCAATGTGATTACCTGTTATGAACAATTTGATTGAATTACCGATTAACTATTGAAGGTTAAATAATTGATAATTGAATTAACGATTTGATTAAATTACAGAAAATACGCAGTGAAATAACTGCTTTATGTAAAAAAAAAAAAAATTGCTGTCAGAAGTGGGATTCGAACCCACGCCTCCAATCGGAGACCAGAAGTCCCGCTTCACAGGAAGGTATAATCCTTGAGTCTGGCGCCTTAGACCGCTCGGCCATCCTGACAACTCCGCCTACTGATGTGAAAAATGGTTATTAGTTCCTCACACACCACGACACTGCGAAGTCATTCATTTATTTATCCATCTTTGACTTTCTGGGGGTCTAAATTCAGCTGAATCCGACTAGGGACATGAACACTTACGTACTACCTCGTTGTGTTAAGGGCTTAAGGGGATGGCCCGCAACATAGGCACACAAAAGAATCGACGACGCATTGCCTGTCGCGGCGCAGAAATTACGGGCGCCATCTTGGGGAGGTCGACCTGCTACCCTTACCTGCTGAGCAGAAGAAACACTTTGCAGCGTATTATTGTTTGAATCCACGGACTGTTTACATCAACTATCGAGAGATAACCTTGCGAAGGTATCTGAGCTTTGTAAGACATTACTGAATAAACTACATATATGCAATACCACACACACACACACATATATATATATATATATATATACGGTATGTATTAGTCCAATAGCAGCCCTTCAATTCGAACTCAGCGATCATAATCCCCAAAAGCAAAAGGTGGGGAGTAAGATGTTGATTGCTTTCTTTCCTAAAGGTGAACCGAGGTTGCTTGTTATGCCAAGTCCAATTAAAGTTCGCTCCAGACAGCTGCTGCTGTCCTCAGAGGCGTAGCCAGAACATTTTAATAATGGTGGCAAGGCAATAACCAATGTACACAAAGGGGCGGCCGAAAGTGGATATTTAAACCTCTGTGCTTTCTA
>NW_015151144.1:457983-459432 GCF_000732505.1 Cyprinodon variegatus
GAAAGCCTTAGTTGTCAATACTCTGATTTTGTTTCAGAGTTTTCTCAAGTATTTAACCAAGAGACTGACCAAACAGTAGACTCTCGTGCTCTTTTGAATCTTAGACAGGGGAATTCTTCAGTAGCTGATTTCTCCATAAACTTCCGGGTCAAAGCCGCAGCTTCTGGTTGGAATTAATGTGCCCTAAAGAGTGCTTATTTCATGGCTTTAAACGAAAACATTAAAGATGAGCTCGTAACCCTCGACGAACCAGGAACTCTGGAGGAATTAATCCGCCTGACGATTAGGCTGGATAACAGGATAACAGGATCCAGCTAGAAACAGCTCTCAATCAAAGAATTACGGTTCTTTTGACTCTGCCCCTGCTTCTAATAATGTGACTGTTTTTTCTGCTCCCACAGAACTTTTTTCCAAGCCGAGGTCTAAGACCCAGTCTCTCCCTTTGCCAGTTCAGGCCTCTCATGCAGTAGAGACGGAAGCCGAACCCATGCAGGTTGGACATACGAGGCAAACTACTGAGGAAAGGCTAAGACGTGTCAGGGGCAAGCTATGCATCTACTGTGGTGAGAGTGGCCATTTCATTGCTTCATGCCCAGCTAAATCAAAAGCCGGGGCCCGTCAGAGGATCTGAGGAGTCTGACGGGCCATGTTAACTCTGAGAAATCTCCTCATCTGATGCTCCCAGCCACATTATTCTTCTCAGATCTCAGGCAGATGTCTGCCTTCATCGATTCAGGCTGTGAACGGAATTTAATTGACTCCAACCTGGTTCAGCAGATACAGATAGAAACTATTCCTCTAACCCAGCCTCTCTGTGTCTCCGCAATTGATGGGAAGAGACTTCACCAAGTCACCCACCAAACGCAACCCCTCGAGCTGGTAACCATCGTGAAACCTTAACATTTTTTGTTTTTCCCTCTGCATGTTCCCCTCTGGTGCTGGGTTTTGAGTGGCTGGGACGACATAACCCCCATATAAACTCGACTGATCGTCATGTTGAGTCTTGTTCGACCTCATGTCATGAAACGTGCCTCCGTTCAGCAGCTCCTGCTGTGAGGTCTCCTAGAGGCGGGGGGGAGATGGACTCTCCTGACCTTACTTCTGTCCCCTCCGAGTACCATGACCTGGCTCCTGTCTTGAGTAAGGTCAGTGCTACATCCCTTCCACCTCACAGACCATATGACTGCACTGCAGAAAATTTTAATCTTAATAAGACAATTTGTCTTAAAATAAGTGAATGTTTTCTTGTATTGAAGAGGTAAGTGAGACACTTTGCCAATGGATCAAGACAATTGACATTTAAAAAAAGAAAAAAGAATTGCATTTTTTTATTTCAAGTGAATTTTATCTAATTATCTTATTTTAAGTGTAAAAATACTCATTCCATTGGCAAATCCTCTTACTTACCTTCTCAAATTAAGGGTAAATACACTTAATTTAAGAAATCTT
>NW_015151144.1:460751-464534 GCF_000732505.1 Cyprinodon variegatus
TTTTTTTTTTTTTTTCAAAGTACTGTAAGTCTTAAGTTTCAAAGAAGACTATAACAAACTTGAAATTCAGAGGTCTCCAAACAACAAAGAGACCACTTCCTGTTATCAGACTCCTGTTCAATATGTGGTTTAACAGAAGGAAATGTTATTTACTCACTTTTACAAAGAATTTCTCAGCTGGTTTGTTAATTTGAACTAAACAGATGTCTTGTTCGCTTTATGTGAGAATATAATCCTGGATTAATAAAAAGGATTACAGACCTTAATATATAGCCACCTCAGTTTATATAAGTATTATTTCTAAATTATCCTTCTCTGTCATAGATTTTTTTTCTTGAAGGAGGATGTAGATACATTTGATTTGTAATTATAAGATGTAAACATATATCCTTTGAATGAAAATAGAATATTATACTTGAAGCATCAACATATTAATAAATAATATAAGAAAAAAAACCTGCAATCAAACTTTTCAAGTAAATACAGATGAGTTCTGTGTCTTTTCCAGGGGGAGGAGTTGATGCAAACATGGCTGCTTCCACTGTTACATGACTGAGAGACTTAAAGACCTGCAGCAGATCAGAGAAAAACAGATTTTGAGATTGATCAGAAACACATGGCTGCTACAATGATCAGACCTCATCAGGTTTTGATTGTTTTTCTCCTCGGGATAGTTAACTGGACAGGTATGAACAAAGGATGCATAAAATGAACTTCTTCAACAATAAACAGTTCATCTATTTAGTTCATAACACAATGATTTTTCTGTCTGCAGGTACTGATGGTCAAACACTGACTGAGTCTGAACCAGTGGTTAAAAGACCTGGAGAATCCCATCGACTGACCTGCACATATTCTGGGTTCAGCAGCCACTACACGAATGGATCAGACAAGCAGCTGGAAAAGGATTGGAATGGATTGCTTGGATCAGCAGTGGCAGCAGCAACATCTACTACTCTGACTCAGTCAGAAACCGTTTCACCATCTCCAGAGAGAACAGCAGAAATCAGGTTTATCTGCAGATGAACAGTCTGACAGCTGGAGATTCTGCTGTTTATTACTGTGCTCGAGTGACACAGTGACACAGAGAGCAGGAAAGCTGTACAAAAACTCCTCTGTGCATCAATAGTTTTAAGAAGACACCACAGGGGGAGCCCTAACACTACTTATCTGTGTCACAACAAACACTTTTAGATGGACACATTTTTGGTGATAGAGTGGAGATCAATACTATAACACAACACAACACGCGTTATGCCCTGTGATGGACAGGAGGCCTAATTTTGCTTACCTCCAACTCTACAATGTGTCTCAGTTCACACTTTGGTCACAACAGGTGCTCTGTTAATGTGAATAAATGTGGATATCTAATTTTTGTTTTTCCATATGATGGAGATTCTGATTCTAACTGCATCATATACTTAAATCATTCAAAGGAATTTGGGAAATGAAATCTTCCATGTTGGACTGGGTACCTGTCCACAGCCTTTATAAATACCATTCACAGGCTGTATGTTGATAATGATTAATATTGATATTGATTAATAGTACATTGAACAACTAGATGTGGTGCTCCAGGGCCATCAATTTTAGTTTAAGCTAAAATGACTCGTTTTGAGATTTTTCCAAGTGTTAAAATATTTCTCAGATTTATCTACATCAATATCAAAGTCAAAGTATCTGTATTCTGTCACAGTATCAGACTGGATGAGTAAAAGCTCTTTATTTTCAGCTGTGAGAACAGAATATCTTTTAATAATACCAGCAATAAATTTGCCTTTCATTTATTTCTATCTGAATCTAAATGGATACATCTCTAACATCACGCTGTGCAACAAATCCTCTAAAAAACACTGCAGGGAACTGCTGGCAGCTCTTATTGAGTCTGTCTCATTCGCTTCTCTGGATAATTTTGTCTTTGCTGTTATTAAGTTGTACAGATCCTAGTGTATCCTTCACGTTACGTTCTGAAAAAAGATAGATGACGGTTGTTGGGTCAAAATGGATTTATGACATTCAAGTTAGATAGTCTGTTTCTAGCAGTGACAGACATATTTTTATGTCTAGAATAATGCCAGAAAGGGTCAGTCAAGGTAAACATTTCAAAGAATAATTATCCTATCAAGAAGTGTGTAAATAAATGTGTGAGCCTCTATACATGATTCTATGCAGATGGAACGTAATACACAATAACTTAGTAATTTCATTTAAAAATGTCTTATTGTGACATTTTTAAATGTTTTCTTTTGCTGACGTTAATTTACATGACCATTTAATTGTGCTTCAAATATATTCCTAAAATATATTTTTAAAAATAAAAAAAATTACTATATTAAGTCTATATTTTGGATAAAAACATTATATTATATACTGTGCATCTGTATAAATTAACCCTTTACAATAACATAATAATAAAACAAAATGAAACTCCAGGTCTACCCAAAGGAAAAATGTGACTCTCATCTGTTTTTCAATTGAATCTCTTAAGATCATTAGGGTCCTGTGGAGTAAGAGATAAACTAATAATTAAAAAAATAAATCACCATGACATCAGGAGATGGAGAAAACCATTTGAGCAAAGCATGAGAAGTTGGATAAACAGAGGAGATCTCAGAATATTATCAAACCCCTGGATCTCATTTATGTTTTAGTTATTAGCAGAAATAAAGTGCTTAAAATGGCATGAATATGAATTTTTCTTCCTCTATTAGCTTTTATCACAGCATACACTGACAGGAAACTGGGATGGGTGAGACAACTTGATTTGAACTAAGGTCTCTATGCACAGGTCAATAGTTAGGTATTAGATTCAACATCTAGTGTGACTGTGCCGCCAGGTCAGCATTTAATTATCAGGTGTTGTGGATAGTGATGGTTATTCTACAGCTTGGATCAGAAAATACAATGTATCAGTCTGGAAAGCAGCTGGTAGAGGCCGATTTTTCCAAAAATTGGGTTGAGGTTTGTGGACCCAAATGCAGAGGCAGAGGTGAGTTTCTTGTTGATTTAATGAAGGTAAAGAGACAGCTGAGGCAGGAATCCAAAAATCAAACATGATAACAAACTCAAACAAACCAGAAACCATGGAGACATCTGGGGGAAAACAATCACGACGAGGTAGACTCAGTGAGACGGAATTGGAGGAAGTTAGAATAGGACCCAGCACTGAGGAACTGCATAAGGAGCGTATTTAAGGGAGACTGAAACAAAGAGAGGACCAACAAGCAGATTGGGAGCAGGTGTGAACAGAGCAGAACAGAAAAGGAGCTAGGGAAAAGGATAAACACAAGAGGGCAGCAGAGGGCAACAAATAAAAACCGGAAAACTGAAAAAAAATCAGAGAACACAACAAGATGAGAATTAAACCACTAAAACTAGAAAAAGTGGAGAAAAGTAAAATCTTTTCTTTGTAGCCACCTCTGCTTAAACGTATGTCTTTGAATGAAAGTAGAATATTATACTTGAAGCATCAACAGGTAAAAAAAATAATAAAAGAAAAAAATTTGTAGAAATTTTGCACTAAATGAAGAGGAGCTTGTGTATTTTCTAGGGGAAGGAGTTGATGCAAATATTGCTACTTCTACTTTTACATGACTGAGAGACTTAGAGATCTCACCCTCAGTTACTCAGTGAAGTGAAGACAAGAGGTGACCTCAAATAGTTTATGACATAAATTCTGTTTATCTCTCCAAAGCTTTAAAGAATTTCTATACCCGTTTTGAAAAACATGACTTTTCAGAAAATATTTTAGGTTTGAAAGAATCACAAAATGATGTCACCATC
>NW_015151144.1:466597-468082 GCF_000732505.1 Cyprinodon variegatus
TCCTTTATCTGTTTGTTTTCCAATCTGATAGTTAAAGACAGAAATAGCCTGACCAAGATTGTAAAAGTCTGTTCTAAAATAATCAGTGAGAAACAGAGAGACCTTAATGTTTTCTGCAGCCAATAAATAGTTTCGAAGTCAAATCGTGTATATGAAGAACTGCCACTTTAAATCTTTCATCCTTTCTGTGGTCAAGCCTTTAAAATCTGTGTAGGGCTCTGTTTGGGTTTTGAAATTTTCACAAACCGACTGCTTGTATGTTGTGAATAATGTCTCATTAGTGTTATATACCATTGCAAACATGCTGCTTTGACAAACTGCCACTAGTGGGGTTATTAAAGAATTAAATTGAACTGAATAAAACTTGATAAAGTGAGATCTCCTAAGAAATCAAAGCAGCTATGAACCAACTTTTATGTATCAATAGAGTAGCCTTCAGGATTAGGACAGATTGCATTGGGACTAACTGTAAGTAAATTCATTGGAGCCTTGCACTGCACAGGTTCACTATAGAAAAGTTCAGAATCAACCCTAGAAAGCATTTTGTTTAAAAGTCTTTTAAACAATTCTAACAAAGGTTCTAATACAAAGCAATAGCTCATATCAATTTCCAAGAGTCTCAGTTTAAGATGCGTTTTCCTCACTTCTACGATGAGCTTGAGAAATGTTTCCAATAAAAATTTAGATCTGAAGCGATTCCATTAAAATTTTCGAAAGTAGTGAGTTGTTTTTTTGTGTAAAAGTAAACCTAAATTCCATAGAAGAAACAAGCTTAAATTCAGAGGGCTCTAAAATAAAAATAAAAACATTTCCTGTTTTACCAGACTCCTGTTGAACTTGTGGTTTAACAGAAGAAAATATTATTTACTCACTTTTACCAAGATCTTCTCAGCTGGTTTGTTAGTTTGAACTCAACAGGTGCCTGACTGTGAAAAGAATGTAAGGAAGGATTCAATTCTGTGTTTTTTTAGCCATCTCAACTTTATATTAGCATTGTTTCTAAAACATTCTTCTCTGTCATAGTGCTTCTTTACATAGTTTGTAGAGACACTCATATAATTTGTCATTTTTGGCTTCAGAGGTATAACTTTGAATAAAAGTAAAACATTATACTTCAGTCATTAACATGCTAAAAAATAGATTAAAAAAAAAGAAATCTGAAATCAATCTTTTGAAGAAAATCAAGATTTGTTTTCCAGGAGGAGGAGTTGATGCAAATACTTTCCTTTACATGTCTGAAAGAGTAAAAGACCTGCAGCAAATAAGAATCAAACTGACAGCAGACTAATCTGAGACACATGGCTGCTACAATGATCAGACCTCATCAGATTCTGATTGCTTTTGTCATCCTGACAGTTAACTGGGCAGGTAAGAACTAAAAGAATTAATAAAATTCATAAAATGAACCTCATCAGCAACAAATAATACTACAATTTGTCTGTCTGCAGGTACTGATGGTCAAACACTGACTGAGTCTGAACCAGT
>NW_015151144.1:468407-471656 GCF_000732505.1 Cyprinodon variegatus
AGCAGGAACGCTGTACAAAAACTCCTCAGAGCATAAATGCTTTTAACAAGAAGACATCACAGGGGGAGCCCTAAGACCAATTATTATTGTCACAACAAAAACTTTTAGACAGAGAAGACTCTGATGATCTACAGTTAATGGATTTAGAAAGTTTGTATAAAAAATAAAATCACATTGTTTAAGGAGAAAAATATATTAACACGCTTTAAAACAATTCAACAATGTTTAGAAACTTTTTCTAATAAACAGGTGTCTGCACCATTTGTATCTTGATTAAACAAGGACATATTTAACTTTTATCTAATTCCAATCTTTTTATTAAAAAGATCAATAGAATTTACTTCTAGGTTTAGAATGACAAAACTGATGACAGTAGTTGTGACTACTACAAAGCACTACAAATGTAGAGAAGAAGATAACAATTTTAACCTTCTTTGTTGTTTCTAAGATGATTGGTCAAAAATCTGCACAAGAAAATTAATTTTGATATATTTTAAACACTAGTTTGAAATATGATTTGTTAGTACAACTTCCAAATAAACTCATCACAACGTAATAATAATTTATTGACTAAATGAGAAAAATATGCATCCTTATTATAGTCATAATAAAAGAAGTGTTTATTGGATCAAATCAATGTGGGTTAGAAACACAGCTGCTAATTCTGTGCGGTCGACAGACTTCTTGATAGGTCTATGCACCTTATGAAAAACTACCTATATCATAAGACACCTGAATTGACTTGGTCAATTATAGACCTATATCCAATCATCTGTTCTTATCTAAAATTCTTGAGAAGGAAGTTGCCAAACAAGTGTGCAACCACTTACATCATAATGAACTTTTTGAAGAACTTCAGTTTGGCTTTAGAGCTCATCGTAGCACTGAAACAGCTCTGGTGAATTACTAATGATATTTTCAGATAATGGACTTGTATCTGTACTTATCCTGTTGGATCTCAGTGTTGCATTTGATACAGTTGATCATAATATTCTTTTAGAAAGACTTGAATATTTTGTAGGAATTAATGGAACACCACTAGACTGGTTAAATCATATCTATCTGACCGATTTCAGTTTGTTCATGTTAATGACAAATCTTCCTCATGCTCAAAGGTTACCTGTGGAGTACCACAGGCATCAGTGCTAGGACCAATTTCCTTTACTATGCATATGCCAATCGGTAGAGTTATTCAACAGCATGGGATTCATTTTCACTGTTATGCTATTATGCTGATGATACGCAGCTAAATCAAGAATAGAATTTAAAATCCTCCAAAATTTACTTTTTGATAAAGCTCATAGTTAGAGAGGATCAGGTTATCCTGAGCTATCTCTATAGTTATGCTGCTACAGGCCAAGACTGCTGGAGGACATATGGACCCTGTTTTCATCATTCTATCTCTATTCTCCCTCTCAGCATAATTTATTTTTTCAATCTCCGACACTATGCTTTCACGGCTTTTTCTCAAAGTAGCTTCATCTGGTCTGTTCCTGTTTATAGATTATCAAGATCGGCCTGTTTTTCACTGTAGTCCTGTTTCTCTGACTGTGACTGGCTGGATGTGCTCTCTTCATCCTCTGACAAGGGAGCTGGCTCCGTGCTCGTCTGCCTGGCTGTGTGTTTCCGGAAGTAGCCGCCTGTGGAGCTGGTTTACAGTTGCCTTTCGTATCTCTGCTTCTTTTTCTATGTCTGCTTCTGTCTCCTTGAACCCCAGTTGGCCTCAGCAGATGGTCGCTCACAGTTAGTCTGGTTCTGCTGGAGGTTTCTTCCTGGGAATTTTCCTCTCCACTGCCACTGCAAGCATGCTTAGTTTGAGGGATTGCCTTCAAGTCAATGAGTTGATGCAATAGAACTGGTTTTCCTTTAAAAGAAAACTGAATCAAAGTGGCTGGAGAAGACATGTTTTGTGAATTGGCGTTATATAAATAAATTGAATTGAATTGATTATCAGTCTACAATGCTTTTTGAATAAAAAAACTTTTCTATCTCTACAGGATTCCAGCAAAAATGCGGCTCTAAATGGATTGATGAATACTCTGCTGTACAGCGACACAAACAGCACAAAAACACTACAGAATATACATAATATGAGGCTCTTGCACAAGTGTTTTTTGTTGGTCAGTGTAAAAAAAATGTTTTCCCTGACATGTTGAAACTGAAGACACAAAAAAAATGTAAACGTAAAAACAAATAAGCAACAACAAAAATAAATTCATGAGTTAGATCTCATCTGATAAAAAAACAACATTCATAGTTTTAGTGAATATACAAACTAGTTATCCTAAAAAAGAAACACCTGCTGAAAATCAAGATACGTGTCTCTTCCAGAAGGAGGAGTTGATGCAAATATTTTTCTAATTTTTCCTTATGTGTCAAAGACAATAAAAGACCTGCATTCAATTAGAGACAGAAAGCAGACTGAAGAGAGACATGGCTGCTACAATGATCAGACCTCATCAGCTTGTGATTGCTTTTCTTATCGTGACAGTGAACTGGACAGGTAAGAACAGAGCATTGTTAAAAAAAAGAATAGAATAGAATAGAATAGAAAATCCCTTTATTGTCCCATAATGGTAAAATTCTGGTGTTTACAGCAGCAAAAAGATTATAGAAAAAAGGGTCACACAAATATGGACCTTAGAAAAATGTATAAGAATAAAATAAAGGTGAAGAGTTAAAAGATTAAAAAAAATTAAAGCAACCTCTTCAGTAATAAACACAGTTTTAATATACTTCAAAAATGTTCTGTTTATTTGCAGGTACTGATGGTCAAACACTGATTGAGTCTGAACCAGTGGTTAAAAGACCTGGAGAATCCCACAGACTGACCTGTACATATTCTGGGTTTAGTAGCAATCGTCACATAGCTTGGATCAGACAGGCAGCTGGGAAAGGACTGGAATGGATTGCTTATATCAACTACGACAGCAACAGCATCCACTACTCTGACTCAGTCAGAAATCGTTTCACTATCTCCAGAGAGAACAGCAGAAATGAGGTTTATCTGCAGATGAACAGTCTGACAGCTGGAGATTCTGCTGTTTATTACTGTGCTCGAAGACACAGTGACACAGAAAGCAGGAACGCTGTACAAAAACTCCTCAGTGTATAAATAGGTTTAACAAGAAGAAACCACAGGGGCAGCCCAAACTGTGCTCATGTTTATCACAAAACACATTTAGATGAACACATCTATGGTTATGCCCTTTAACGGACTGGAGCAAGGGCGTAGGTTTGATTTCAACT
>NW_015151144.1:472993-483623 GCF_000732505.1 Cyprinodon variegatus
TCCCTATGGTCCCTATGCAAACCTACAGTACGCCCATGGACTGGAGGACCAATTGTGGTTACATCTAACTGTACCATGGTTTTTAGATGACACTTGTCAGAACAAAGAATAGGTGCTCTTTTATCGTTTATTAAACCGAAGGTTTAATCTGATCATGAATCTGGATTCTAGCAGCTGTGACAGAAAACTGCTCCCCTTCTCTTTAACTTAATCAATCTATTATGTTGTTTGTACTAAAAATTCAACATGGCGTTGCTATCATTAGCATCCTCACTAATGGCCTGTGTACTCATATCAATAAACTTGCTTTAGCTCCAATTTCTGTGAACACCAATGCCCCTACTGTATCCAGCTCTGTTTGAGTCTTATTTTTAAAATCAAATATTCTGTGTTCCTTTTCGCATAACATGGAAAGCAAGTCTATAATAAATAAAACCAAGTCTACATTACAGGATTATTGAAAGTCCTAGAGTACATACACACAATGTTTTATAGCCTAAGGTCAAAATCAGCCAGTTTCTCTTTGAATAAGGAGCCAGGTAAAAATACATCTAATAATAATATAATAAACCTGAATATTTCAAATTTGTAATGGATATAAATAAAGTTTTATTTTACATGAAATCAAAGTTGACAAACCTTTAAACTTTAGGAATTAAAAGTTAAATTTTTACAGATATGTGTATTGTTGATACTGTTGAATTATCTTTACATACTTTAACTAAACCTTTAAAGCTTGTTTGAAGATTACCAATCATCATTTTCAAATTTAATTGAGTAACTATGATTTCTAAAAAGAAATCTAAGTAAGTTATAAATATATCTATATATATATAACTATATAAAACTTTATACTACTTGAGATTATAGTATTAAAAAACTGACAACAGTCTACAGTCATCTCCTTCTCTGTGTGTATTGAGCTGTTATGAGGTTTTCAGCAAATTTACTATAAAACATTAAGTTTCTACATACCATGATAAACTAACCTAAAACCTCATCTCCCACATCAGCTTGCACCATATTGTGCCTTAAAATAATTTTATTTTGTACGTTGAATTATGTTTGGAATTAGCATTAATCCTTATTTTTTTTATGCTCGATTAAAATGTTTGTCTTTTGAATCTGCAGCATTTTTTATTACATTTTTCTGTTTTAAAGATCAGTTTTAACTTGTATGTTTAAACTTGTTTAACTTTCTTATTACTGTTTTATGTTAATTGTATACATGACACTTAGTGGAACTTGGTTTATTTGTGCTTTGTCAAAAAACGGGTATTCTGTGTGCCCTTTAATGATGACAGAGGGAAAGAAATAGGAAAATGTAGAATTGACTACAATAACATCAGCTTTCAGCGCAATCATTTCACACAGAATATCTACTTAGGTTGTTTCACCTCCCTGTCCATCATGCTGACCATGTTGTGGCCAAATAACCTTGCATCTTTGATTCTATCATGTTAAACATTCTAAATGTTCCCCTAATCCTAAACCTGTGCAGGGTTTGATGATATATTTTCTTTTTAGCATATTCTGACCTATAAAGATAAATAATTTTCCCATATTTTTAAAGCAGAAAAAATATAAAGGACCATCATTCATCATATTTATACTGCTGATTTTCTTTGAAAGGGTTTATTCCTTAGACTTTGGAAATAATTTCAGATGAAATTGTGCTGCCAAAACTAAAGATTAAAGCTATTTATTGATCTTAACCTTTAGAGCTAACAAATATGCATGCATATCATTTATGCTCGCAGTCGTCAACCTCATCTTTAGTGCCACATTATTTATGAAAAGACTCCAGTTATGTTTAATAAATGTCATTTTCATTTGTGCAGGTGGATACATCACATAAAAACTATTCATAGATTAGCTTTTTTAATTTATATGTTAAAAGATCCAAAGATACAAACAATACCTTAATCCGATTTAATTCCTTTATTAAACGGAAAAAAAAAAAAAAAATTCTGTTCTTGCATTCAGTGTAACAAAAAGCTCAGCTGTCATCATAAAACAATATAAATATGCAGCACCCTTATTAGGGGTGAGAAATAAAAAGTTTAGAATATGCAGAGAACAGTTCCAGACATACATGTGCATCCAAAAACATTATTAAAAATAATCAATCATTCAGCGATATAAGTGAAACTTCCTACAGTATCACCCACATTGAAGTATTTAATTCTGTTAATTTAGATGATTAACTTTTAATTTACTTTATCAAGTAAATTTTATTTAGATTTTTATTTTGAACACAGAAATGTTATTCCAATCGCCTATGAGATTATTCATGTTTTCAATTTTCAGCAGGACTTGGTACCTTCCACACTACCAAAGTAACCAAGGCTGCTTTAAAGACCACGTTAACAGTGTGTTCTACTGGCTAGCAATAGAGACGGGCCATGAGAAGCAATTAAAGCAACCTGGGAGTCCTTAATATTTCAGCAAAGGCACTTCTTACCATACTGTTGCAGTAATTCATGCAGAAGATTAGCCAATTTCTTTATTCCAGATCTGAAATAAACCAAAACCTGGGTTTGTGTTAGCCTTAATCAATAACAATCAAAAGCAACATAAAACTACTTAAAATATATCTGTTTAGTGAATAATGATCAGATTTTTCTAGGTTGAAAGAAAGCGATACTTTTAATTTGAATTTGTTGCTGAGGGTCACTTTTCTTTTTTTCCTGCAGATTGCAGATTATAAACATTGAGCTAAACTCAAAGGAGACATGGAAGCCAAACTGCCACCATTTCAGAAATGATACTTTCTCAGGGGTGCTGAGTTTCCACGTGTCTGTTCAAAGATGTTCTTTCTCTGAAACCTTTTCCACACGTTTGACACGGGAAGGGCCGCTCCCCCGTGTGAGTTCTAATGTGCATAGTTAAATTACTCTTTTTCCCAAAACTTTTTCCGCAGGTCAGACATGGAAAAGGCTTCTCTCCTGTGTGAGTTCTCATATGAGAGGCCAAATCACAACTCTGACAGAAGCCTTTACTGCATACTTCACAGGTATATGGCTTGTCCTCCAGGTGCCCCCTTTTGTGTTTGGTCAAATACCTTCTTTGGCTGAACCTTTTGCCACATATGGGACAGGGGAAAGGCTTCTCTTCTGTGTGCGTTTTCATGTGGACCGTCATAAAGGTCTTCTCCCTGAAGCTTTTTCCGCAAGTCGGACATGAAAAAGGCTTCTCAGAGGAGTGGGTGCTCAAGTGGCTATTCAAAGCTGACTTTGTAATGAAACTTTTCTTACAGATCAGACACGTGAAAGGCCTTTCGCCCCTGTGTGTCTTCATGTGAGTCGTCAAATTAGCACGAACGCCATAAGACTTGCCGCATAGCTCACAGGTATGGGGCTTCTCACCAGTGTGAGTTACAGTATGACATTTCAGAGAGTTCTTCCTAATGAAGGTTTTGCCACAGATCCTGCACTGGAATGGCTTCTTACCTATATGAATCCTCATATGATCCCTCAAATGACCACTCTGACTGAAATTTCTACCACAGAAACCACAAGAATATGGCCTCTCTCCAGTGTGCGTTCTGATGTGAATATTCAGCTGTCCGTTGTCCCTAAAGGCTTTCCCGCACATTTCACAGGAGAACGATCTCTCTCCCGTGTGAGTTTTCATGTGGCTATTTAGTCCATATTTGCGAGCAAAGCTTTTGCCACAGACGCCGCATAGGAAGGGCTTTTCACCTGTGTGCGTCCTCATATGATCAGTTAAATGATTTTTTTTCCTGAACTCTTTCCCACAAACGTCGCAGCAGTGAGACACGTTTTTACCACACATTTCCTGATCTTTGTTCTCAGCCTTAACATGACTCCCATAGAAGAGCTCATTCTCATTTAGGCCGGAATCACTGTCGTCCGTTTCCTCTTCGGACGATGTTTCATCAGAAGTCTCGGTCTCTTGCTTCAGGTCCAGTTGAAGGCGATCCTGCTGGAGGAAACGTTCATCCTCTTCCTCTTTAATCTGTGGAGTCTTTGGTTCCTCCAGTTTCGTTTTGAGCCGTAGTTCTTCTGGTTCTTCCGGACTGCAGTCTGCCTCTTTGTTAGAGACAAATTGGTCATGAGTATCAGCAGATATTGGAGGATGTAATTCTGCAGTAGATCTGAAAGAAATAACATAAAATGGAATTACACAAAAAGCTATTTCGTTATTGGAAAAAAAAAAATGCATTTATTTCTTTTCATTGAACCACACAGATGTGTACCTCATGCTTCTGAAAGCAGACATAAAGCCCAGTCAGAGCTTTATTTTCACCATCAGATGGATCAGGGTAGACTTGCAGCCATATAATACAGCTTGTGATTCTGAGAAGTAGAAAAAAGAAAGTTTTATTTATAGATATAATATTTCTTATTCTTTTTACAATGACAGACAGTGACATGTCCTGACAAGCAGATGAAATGGGATCTTAGTTGAGGTTAATACCAAAGTCAATTCAAGCATATAATTAACCGTCAGAAACAAAAGCATCTTGCTCATTCGACTGCATGTTAAATAATCTAATGAGGCATTTTGCCTTCATCATACTTAAGTGAAACTGATAAGAATAACAATATGTACACAAAGAAAATATGATTTTTTTGTGTGTACAACACAGCACTGTAACCACTGTCCCTAAAAGTAAACATTCTCCCTGTATGTTTTGCGATCTGACGGCAGACCATTTCAACAGATTAGATCCCACATGGGAGAACTAAAGTTTAGTCATTTTAGGTTAGTGTCAGGTTTTTGTTCCCTTACAACAACCTTTAGCTCAGTTAGCTCAATTTTTAAGAACTTAAACCTTAAAAGGCCACTCTAGGTCATATAACTTATTCAATGAATTATCCAACCCTCCCAAATTATGTAGGCAAGTATCTGATGAGAGCAGCGCAGTAAGAGCATAGACAGACATAAACTGCTCTATACCTGAGAGGTCATTTATATTTATCTCAAATTAAGCTGATACTTGGGTCCAAACTTAAACAGCCTCATACAGACTGATACAAACTCAACATAAAGTATATTTGTTTTGGTATAAATTAGAGAATCATATATATCTGTTGAGTGTTTCTTTTCATAAAGAAATATAAATTAGTCAAAATTTCTGCATTTAGGAGAATGGAATGTTTTCCATATATGGAAATGAAAGGGGAAAATCACTTTTGCAGCCAAGAAAAAAAACATGCTAGGATTATTTATTTGTTTATTTTTTTTTCCTTTGACCATCATCCATTACACTTAATAGATAGTTGGACTTTTTTTTTATTTTAAAGAACACAAAAAAAACTTTAAAAATGTAACTTTTACATTAACGATGTGGGGAAAAAAAATGTAAAGATGTGTATTATTTATCGGTTCAGTGATGAAAAGAAAATTGGGAAGGCCTGAAACAGCAGAAGCAGCTTTGAGGCTTCCGGCTTAAACCTTTACTAATTTAACATAAATGTTTATTATCATCATCAAAGAGCTACAGTTCTTTAATTTTGAAATGAATGTAGGATGCACACATTAAAAAAATTACATTAAGAAAAAAATAGTATTTAATGACATCCATTGAACTTTACGAAATAATATTTCTGTTGTGTATTAAAGAACAAACATAACTTCTTATAATAATGCACAATAAAGCAAAGGGTGCACAACCGTAGAAATGTGGCACTATTTTAACTATATTTTTAGCTTGAATGTTGTTGAATTGTTATTTAGAAAATGTTGTCATGCTTGCATTCAGTGATTACCACAACATCTAAATCTTATATTGATTATGACAATATTATTTCCTAATAGAGATTTAAGCTGTAGTGAATTCCTGAAACTAAAAATAACAGGTACACAATTTCCTGGGTTTAGATCAAGCAGTGGAGTTGATGTGTAGCAATAAAACTGTTTTAAATTCTTAGCTATCATGCTAATTTTAACAAAGAAACTACCTGATGCAAAAGTAATAAGGTGTAAAAAAAGAAAAAGATGTTAATTACATATATACTAAACAATATCTTTAGAAGTTTACGATCAAAACAATGTGTTGTAGCCACTGTTTATTAAAAAGAATAAAACCTGCTACAGTAAAGCTATATCAGGTAAGATATTTATTGCTCATACATAACCCACATTCTCCCACTAATAAAACATTATATTAGTTTTTATGCATGCAGACTTATTTAAACAGGGATTTCTGCTAAAGCTAACGCACAGTAAATGTTTATTGGAGTTAATTCCTTACCTTTAGGTTTGCTAAAACAGATGTTTGTAAAACTGTAGAATTTAATGAATGTCCAGAACACAGTGGGAAGTTTTCTTTAGTGGTTTTCTAAAGAAACAAAAAGGTCAGTTGTTGCTCTAATTAGCCTCCGGTAACTGATCTCCTATTAGCTTGTTCTACAGAGAGGAAATGGCGGCTGTAAATGATTGATCATCAGTTGGAAAAATCACCGGCATCGAGGTTGTCTTCTGTGAAACTAGATGTGCAGCAAACACGAACATCTACATAGAATTTTGGGAAGAATGAGCTTGGATGGAATCGTGTTTGTGGGGAGGCGGGGCTACGTGTAAAGGATATCCGGTCAACTAAATTTCCACTTTTCAAAATAAAAGCTTCTTCATGAATTAATAATATGTTCAACCCTGAGCCCTGTGATGTTTGAAAATAGTTATTTCAGTTGTTATATTTATCATACTTTTTTTTTTTTTTTCAACACTAAAGTTGTCATTCGATATATGGTAAAAACAAGTTATTTTTATTATTATTATTATTTTTTTTTTTAGGATTGGACACAATATCCATTTTTGCCTATTGGCCTAAAACTTTGAGGGTAAGGGCAAAAAAACAATGAACAATAAACTATCAAATAAGTACTGTGTGACGGCTGTCACCAGTAAGCACTACAAACAGATGTATAAACAATATAGTGCAAACAAACTTAAAATGTAAGGTTCAAATATTAAGGGAATGTTTCTTTGCAAACTTTTGAAAAAAGAGTAATTTAGAAGGCATAAAAACATTTAGAAATCAAACCCATTTTACAAACAGAACATGGTCCATCGTTTTAAAGTGGTGTAGTTAGAAAACTTTACTTCATGTGATTGTATTGCGCACCTCTTGACATGATTTGTAGCTTAATGTTTACAATGTATCCTGTATTATGTAGTACATTGGTTACCAAATTTTAACAAATTTTAACAAAGACACCACTAAACAGAATAGTTAAACTACTACTAATAATAACAACAGAATATATATACAACTAACAGTAGATTGGACTGAAAATGAAAACCTCGGGATTTTTGAAAGAAGCAGTAAAACCTTTTCTTTCGAAGAAATTTGTGTCATTAGGAGTCTCTAATGAGATACCCGTGAAGGCTAATTTTTTTGTGCAGGATCTGTTGGAGCGGCAGTGTATTGGTGACCCAAACAAGTAACACATTTTAAGGTACCGGTAAGTACTGGAGTTGATCTCTTGAAGACAATTTTTCAAAGCATTCAGATATTTAAAAAAAGTCACAATTTAGAAGATGGACAGGGTAACAGTTAAGTTTTGTTGCACTGTAAATTTGGAAATTAAATTCAGTTAAATCATACTTTATTGATCCAAATAGGAACCTATATGTCATAACTCATAGGTTTGTTTTTTTTGTTTTTTACCAGCTTTTGTATATGTAAAAAGCTGTCGACAGGAATGATCTTTTGTAACAGACTGTTTTTCACCTGATCTGGTGAAACTTTTGAATGAGGACACTCTTTTTTTGATTAACAGTCTTACAAAGTAAATACTCACTGTTGTCCATTGTATATTATCTGAGCTACTATAGCACACATTAGATCAGACATGCTGCTGGGAAAAACCTGGAGTGAATTGGTAAGAATGTTAACTGAACTATCTACTAAGGTTCCCTATAAAAAAAATGTTTGTATCAAATGATTTAGTATAATCAAACGAGTGACTGCATGGACAAAATATAGTCTGCAAACATGCAACATAAAAGCATCAAGAGGGGGAGCTCTAAGATAATTTTTGTTAAAAAAGGAAGATTACATGTAAGGGTTATAATATCTGTATGCATATACTACTAATAAAAAAAAAACATGATGAAAGATTCAGAAAACCAAAATCTGCATTTAAAATATGGTTATTTTTAGTTTTTGACCTGGATTAGTGTATAAATGTTCCAATTCTCTAAAGTCTTTTATTTACAGTATGATCTATATACTGTCTGAAATAATTAGGTAAAACAAAAATATGAGTGTAACCAGTATTTATAAAAAAAAAAAAAAAATATATATATATATATATATATATATATATGAACTTTGAATCATATTTTACAGAAAAAAGTATCTAATCTTTTGAATAATCAAAATAATTACTTTTTGCTACAGTAAACAATGATTACCGTTTAGGAGAATGCTTTATGTGTAATATTACCTTTGCATTAAATCATTTAAAAACTAAAATAATTCCTAAAAAAATAAAAGATTCTCAGTGTAAGATAATTCAGATAAGTTATGCAGTGCCTTTCAAAGATTCAAAATGATAAAGTATGACATACTTCATATATTTTCATATTGAAACAATAAAGAAAACAAATCGAAGAAAAAAAAAACTGTAGTAAAAAAGCGGGTTTAACCAGGTTTTTGAAAAACACCTGCAGATTCAGCATAAATGTCAAAGGCTAAATATTTCTTATCTGAAAATCGCAGACCTTCTCAGTTTTAAGTCTTTGACAGGGAACAACCAAGTTGCATTATTAACCCAGCACAGGAAACGATTTTATACTGCAGATATTTAAAACAGAATGCATTTATCTTTTAAATATGTTGTATTCTTTTATTTTATTTCTATTAATCATATTTATTACATTAATCATTACTATCATCATCACTGTATTTCTAATTTGTATGATTTTTCTTTACATTAACATTTACATTAAAAATATTATAACTATAATAAAAAAAAAATCAGATGTTAAATTGCTGTATTTCAGAGAAATATATATATATATATAAATCACTGTGTGAACTAAATTTTGTCGTTTATGTCATAAATCTGAGTTTGAATCCCTCCCTCCCTGACAGGTGGAGTCAATGCAAAGCTTAATATTTTCAGGTCCTATTTCTGTGACTGTGACAAGCTGTCAAAGAATGAGAATCACACTGAAACATGATGGACTTCAGATCTGGACTTCTTTGTTTTATCATCTGCTTTTCAGGCGAGAAAAAAAATATATGGAACCTTCAATCTGTTTTTGTGAAACTATTTATTAAAAAGAACTTTACTTACTGACCTTGTTTGCTTTACAGGTGTTAATAGTCAGACTCTGAGAGAATCTGAACCAGTAGTTAAACAACCAGGAGAGTCTCACAGACTGACCTGTACAGCTTCTGGATTCACATTCACAGAGACACAGTGATTGAAGTCAGTTCAGCAGCCATACAAAAACCTCAGCTTCCTTCAAATCTTTCTAGAGAAAAGTTTCATTTTGACTGGGAGAATTTCAGACTTTTTGCACAAGAGACTCCTTGTGCAAACAGTCTGTCATTCTATTAGGATTAATATGTTTAAAAGAGGCAATAATAACTTCAAGTATTCCAATAAAACATTTGTTGATACCTTTTTGTATTCCATGTCTTACTTCTGAAATATAGTTTATAAGTCAAAATCTGTTTGGAGTTGTGGGGTTTGATGTTTTCTTATACATACAACAAACCCAACCATATTTATATTGTATTTTTTTTTTGTTCTTGATGAAATCTTAACCTCTGGTTGACATTGTGTATTCTTTTTATCCACGCCATTTAAGGCAATGGTAAAATTCTTCACAACTTTAATGAGGTCATTAGAGTTCTGCAGAATTTTGAATGAAAAGAATACTTGTTAGGCTCAATTAAAGCTGAAATTTCGAGTTGTTTTGTTTTTTCTTTATTGCGTTAATGCTGAGAACCATAGTTAGGTAAGTGTTCTCTCTGTCAAAATACTTATGAACCTGTTTATAATCTTGTGCCTTACTCTTCATTTCTGCTTTTTTTTGACTTTATACTCATACATCTCCACTTTGGAAAAGAGCTAATTTTAATCCCCTTGTGCACTTGCTTAATGATAATAAAGCTATTCTTGTCTAGCTCTTCTACTGTGTTGTAATATTCGTCCTCTAAAATGAAAAAGTAGCCCTAAACTTTGATCCTTTTGTAGAAGTTCTTTTATCTTCAATTGGAAAGGAAAACAAGAACGTAGTGTTGGCGAGAGTGATTTTTTAAAATTGGTATATGCTTTATTTTCAAACATATTTATATTGCTCATGTTCTACAAATAATTAAAGGATGATGACTCTAAAAGATTCTCTTAAAAAAATACATGTTCCACATTGCACGTTTGTAAACTTTGCATTAAATATTAGGTAAAAAACTTATACATAAAATGTGTTTAATGAAAGAATAATTTTCCAGATAATATAATGTAAAATGTAAATGTAAATGTAAATGTAATGTAATGGAAAATGGAAAATTAAAGTTTAACTTTCTTCCTTTTGATCCAAACCTTAATGCAATAAGTTCCTCAGCCTGGGACTGGCCTTCCTAAATGTTGTATAGATTATTATCTGACTATTATCTGATTTATCAAACTTTCCTTTGCAT
>NW_015151144.1:483711-484937 GCF_000732505.1 Cyprinodon variegatus
ATATATATATATATTTATTTTTTTATTTATTCATTATCACACATTAGATAAACAAAATAAAGAATACTGTCAAACTATATAACCTAAATTTGGCTTAACTCATAGATTGAAATTTGAATTTTTCCCTCTCTGAAAGGCGGAGTCAATCCAAAGCTTAATTATTTCCAGCTCTATTTGTGTGACTTTAACAAGCAGTCAGAGAGCAGAAATCACTCTGAAACATGATGGACTACAAGTCTGGGCTGCTGTTTTCTATCATCTGCTTTACAGGTGAAAAAAATGCTGGCAGAACATCAGTCTGCTTTTTGAAACTGTTTACTGACATGAACTATGTTTATTGTTTCACAGGAGTTTATTGTCAGACTCTGAGAGAATCTGAACCTGTGGCTAAAAGACCAGGAGAGTCTCACAAACTGACCTGTACAGCCTCAGGATTCACGTTCAGCAGCTACGACATGCATTGGGTCAGACAGGCTCCTGGGAAGGGACTGGAATGGCTTGCTGAGATCAGTAGTGGTGGAAGTGGCAAATGGTATTCTCAGTCAGTCCAAGGCCGGTTCACCATCTCCAGAGACAACAGCAAACAGCAGGTGTATCTGCAGATGAACAGCCTGAGAACAGAAGATTCTGCTGTTTATTATTGTGCTCGAGAGACACAGTGACAGAATTTAGTTGTGCAGCTGTACAAAAACCCCAAGTTCTTTAAGGGATCCTTTATTTTGATAGCAGGATTAATTTTCTTCATAAGGTTCCAAGAATTATATTATTGCAGAAACTGTTAAGAAAAAATGACAAAAAGAGAAAAATAAATCTTATAATCTTGTCTTCTATTATATGTCACTGTTCAGGAATGTACCTTTAATCTGTTGTTCTGAATTTGACCTGTTTATATGTACTGTACAGTAGGTTGGTGTGTGAGATATTAATTTAATTAAATATTTTATCATTATAAATGCATGATGAGGATAAACCTGCTTGGTTTCAGGTTTTTTACCATAACAGATGATTAGCCTGCAACGTTCTCTAAACGTTTGTTTAGATATTTACATTTTGACTGAAATTAAACAAAAAAATAAAAAAGACAGATACAGTACAGATAAAATTAAATATATTCATACTAATTGCATTAAAGTTTACTTTAATGTGGGGTTGTTGCAACAAATTGTATCTATATTAGAATAGTAGTTACTAATTAAGTAGGTACTACATTTGAATTGTGCATTGCC
>NW_015151144.1:485599-488717 GCF_000732505.1 Cyprinodon variegatus
ATGATATTGACTCATAGACTTAAAATTTGTTTTATAGAATAATACATTTAATGGATTCTGTTTGCTTTTCTTTTGTATACTTTTAGTATCTCTGCTTTGCTCTTATAAGTATAATTAACCTTCTCTTTGGATGATTATTCAATTGTCTATAAAGTTATAATTTCTTTATTTTTTATGAATAAATTTGTGTCTTCATGAGTGTCTTATTTCTATCTTTAAGTGAATGCTCTCATTAAATAAACATTAAATTATTCGCATAGCACACCTACTTGCCTTTTATTCTGAAAAAAATGGACATGACATCCAATCAACCTCCTCCTGTCTTTCTGTTTTGTAAGAGTTGAAGATTTTCATTCTCTGCTTCAGTTTCAGTTTTGTGAAGAGGATCAGATTGTCTGTCCCAATAATCTGTCTGTTTTGTTAGCTAATAATTTGTTACCATAAAAAAGTGTTCCTCTTTCTTTTATTTCTATATTACACTATATTCCATTTTTATTTAGTTCTTTATTACGTTATAACAGTCAGGTTGTGGAGTCCATTACTTCCACCTCATTTTTGACAAAGTATCAAGAAATTTTAGTCAGTATGGAAAACAATCAATCTGACAACCTGAAGGGGAAAGCAGTGGGATCGATGATGGCTATTTGGATTTACACTAAACCAATTAATTCTAGCAGCCATTGCTATGCTGTTAATTTTGTTGACGTTCCATCACTAGTCTTTGGAAAACCATGTTTCTATTCCTTAAGTTCTAGAAATAGTTGACATGATTGTTTATTTTTTATTGCGTTAAACAAACAAAAAACAAAAATAGTGAGGCAATTTCCTTAAAATAACAAAACATTATCTAACAATCAATAATGTTCCTAATCATAAATTAATGTAAAAAATTTGTTAAAATCCCACTAATATACAGTAGAACACGGTCAGAACGTTTGACCTAAATTGCTCTAATCTCATAGATCTAGATTTGAATTCCTCCCTCACTGACGGGTGGAGTCAATGCAAAGTTTTATCATTTCCAGATCTATTTATTTGACTGTGGCAAACAGACAGAGACAGAAATCACACTGAGAAATGATGGACTACAGATCAGGGCTGCTGTTTTCTATCATCTGCTTTACAGGTAAAAATTACTGACAGAACATCAGTCTGCTTTTCTGAAATTATTTCCTAACAAGAGTTATGTTTCTCAAATATATAAATAATTTACAGGTGTTTATTGTCAAAGTGTGAGACAATCTGAACCAGTGTTGGTTGCTGCAGGGGGGGGGTGGGGCATCGCCCAATCTCAGACACTCTGATGGGAGAAACACAGGTAAGTGACCACGATCATCTGACAAAAGATGATGATCTTAGTGAGTCACTTACCTGGTTCAACAGCCAAGTCCATCTCCCTGTAAAGGGGTGCAATCCAGCCGCTGGACTGAAGGCAGACGCGGCATGCGTCACTGAGAGTGCCTCCCGTGCTGCAGTCCCAGAGAACTTGCAGGAAGCTGATCCTGGACAGGGATTCAGAACAGGCAGGAACAGACAGAACAGGCAGGATCCAGGCTTCGAGGCATCCTAGGGCTCCCTAGGCAGGTTAAGAGTCCAGAAGCATGACCAGACAGACACGCACAGAAGCAGACAGGATCAGGTGCAGACGGGCAGGCTCAGTGGAATAGGGTCGCCAAGACAGGACGTGGAACCAGAACTTGAGCAGGACCTTTAAACTGGTCTCCAACATGGAGCCAGACTTACTGGAATAAAATCTGAACCTCCCCACGTAAAGAGACAGAAACCCAGAGGGCTCAGAAGGGGAGGAACAGTGGACGAGCAGGAGACGAGACAGTCACAAAACCCTCTTTCCACTGGCCGCCAGGATCCACGACATGAACCTTCGAATAAACAGAATTGAACAGACTGAACAGAGAACAACATCTAATGATCTGGCCATGATAGGTGGAACTGAGCCCAATATAAGGGCAACTGGCAGATGGATGAGATAAGTGATAATAACGAGCTGGATAGAGTAAAGCAGGTGAAAGGCATGAGTAATTAAGGCCAGCTATCACAGTAGATCATGATAAATAAAGCCAAGCTGCTCTCTAGCTTGTAACGACAGAACAGAACAGATAAACAACCAGAGCACCGAGCATCCAGATCATTAAAGCATCAAAGCATCTTTACCAAGGTTTGACCCAGCATCCAAATTTCAGCCTTTAAGCATTTTTTACGCCCAGAACGCATTCAGTGTGAACACAACATTACAGACATCAATATGCGGCCTCCGCGCAAGAATTATGTTGGTCATATTGAGACTACAGCCTTCTAGAAAATAACAAGATAATAATAATAATAATAAAATTGCAATGAACTGCTGAAGCTCTCCATTTTTTATCCAAAACATATGAAGGTGTGTAGATTATCCTGTTTCACAAAATAATGTATTTTTGTCAAACTCAGTGTCGAGGACTGTGTCCAGCTGTACGGCTCCTAGAAGCTAGAGGTCCCTGTGCTAACTTCATTGGTGCAAGGAAGCATACTGATTCCTGTTCCGCTCCTACCTGACTGGCAGCCCCGTTCAGATGGCACTTGCTGTGGCGAAAGAAGGCGCACCTCCTCCGTTGCTAAACTGTCCTTATTGAGGTAAGTGGATTGAACCCATGTCAGTTGTGAACAACATTGCCTCCAGATATTGTAGGCCAGGTTGGAGGTTGTGTTCAAATGTATCCCCAAAGGCCATACTATTCAACAGGCTCTGTCCTGTCATTATGGCACCCAGCCTTTCACCCTGTATTGGTGGTTTACTGACCTCCCATCAATGTGTTTTGGCAGAATATATTTCCATTGCTTATGTTCTACAAATACTTTCAGGATGATGACGCTAAAAATACATGTCCTATACAGCAACTTTGTTTAAAAAAGTTAATGCATAAGATGTATTTAATGAAAGAGTAATTTCCCAGATTCAACAAAATTCAAAGATAAATCTCATTAACTTTCTTTTTATTTAACCAAAAGTTTGTGTAGTCATTACTTCTGTCTTCATCTGCCCTTATTAAATGTAGTAATAATTATCGGACTGATTTCTAATTTCGATAACCTTCATTAGTAAGTGTATTTCCTTAAGAAA